>NC_056743.1:1796033489-1796195989 GCF_019279795.1 Protopterus annectens
ACATCCCACCATAAGGGAAGCATTAAACTCACATAAAATCCATTATTCCATGCATTATTTTTATAATTACGAGACAGGAATCTGTTGGCTGTGAAGTGAGTGTAAGTTGGAAGACATGAGAGGCAGGCTCATAAATGAATGATGAAAGCTGCACTTACTTATGGTTGCCTTCTCAGCCTGGCCTTTAAGCTACAAGTTCTGCTAATTTTTCTGATACTAGGTTATTATCTGTATAGCAATGGTTGTGTATGCACATATTTATATATATTTATTTTAATTTGCTTTCTACACTCACACACCTGAAGGATAAACTGTGACAAAGAAGCAAGGAAGGAGCTACTTGTTTTCAGTGTTTTGCCAGATTTGACATGTGGCTACTATATATTTACTGATATCAGTGGCCAAATGACAAGTCTGAGGACAATCACTGTGGAACAGGACAGGGTAACTGACATCTTGTTGAAGGTTATGGTAACTAGCAAATAATTTCAAAGACTATGAATGTTATACAAACTTCAAAAAAGTAACGTCTGTGGGTTTATTTACATATCTCACCCTAAGAAATGCATTGAACTACTATACATTGTACACTAGCCTTGGTTATATTTTTTATAAATACTAGATTATAACGGGGCTAACACGTAATTCAGTGACCATGCAGTGATAGTGAGTTACAAATGGCTTCCTTCCTCCTCGCATGGCAACCATGCTAGGATATATGACCTGGAAAGGGACGCACTGCAGTGGATTCCATTTTCCCCTAAAACAATGAAAAGAGGATTTTATAATTCATTGGGAAGGAATACATACCATGCAGAAGTGAGGCAGCTCAGTAAACACAAATCTGCTATATTTGGAGATCGAAAAAGGCAAAACAGTAGCTCAGTGGTATGAATGTATTGCAAATCATGAAGACACAACCTGGGGATGACCTGCCCTTCACCATAATGAAGTCTTATTGTAAGGGATATCAGTGGACCTGAGGAAATGGCTCTTATATTCAACGGTTGTCATGACAGGGTTAGATTATTGTGTTCCCTGTTATTTCAGGATGTATCTGCTCTACAGATCTGATTATGTGAAGTTACAGTATGGGTAACAAGGTTAATAATAAATGATATGCCCTGCATCTTCCCTTATCTGCAAAGCCCTGGAGAGGATCATAATGGACCTCATAAATAAAGACATAGGGAATTTGCAGACTTTGGATCCATCCCAGTTTGGCTTTGTCAAAGGCAGATCATGCCTTCTAAACTTGGTTGACTTTTTCGAAACAGTCACCAAAGCCATTGATGAGGGAAAGGCAGTCCATACAGCCTACCTCGATCTGGTATCATTGAAAAACTCATCAGCTTAAATGTTAACCCATACATCACAAGATGGGTTGCAAACTGGCTGAGTGACAGAACCCACAGGGTCAGAGTTGCTGGCGCCATGTCAGACTCAAAGCCTGTCACAAGTGGTGTACCACAGGGCTCAGTCCTGGGCCCACTCTTGTTTGGCATCTACTTTTCCGAGTACAAGCAAACACAGGAGGGTTATGGCTGACAAAGTTTGCAGATGACTGCAAACTACACAGATATCCTTCAGAAGGGTCTCACAGAACGGATAACTGGTGCCAGAGCCATGGCCTAAAGTTAAATGCCAATAGGTGGCAATCCACTGAGCATAGAAGAAGTTATCAGGGACCTGGGACCCAGGTTGATAGTAGTCTGTCATTCACCCATGTAGCTAAAGTAGTTAGGAAGACCTTCTACATTGCCCACCTTATCATGAAGGGATTCTCATCTAGATCAAGGGAGGTCATAGTCTCCTATACTCATCACTCATCAGACCAATGATTGAGTACAATGCCCCATTCGAATGTATCTGACCCGACACTTGCAGCAGCTGGAGAGGCCACAAAGTTCCTCACCAAAAGGATAAAGGGTCTCAAACATCTGTCCTATGCTGCCCGACTGAAAGAACTCCAGCTCTATTCTTGCCTAACATACAAGGCCATGTCAAACCCAGATTTGATGAATATGCTTCACCTCAAAAATCTAGATCCGTCAGAGCCACGGAGACTTAAACCGGATAGATTCATCACCCAAAGACTCCTATGCTGTGGAATATATGTGAGGCAGAGCACGGCCTTGTTCAAGAGAAATCTTGACCAATGGATGGGAGATCTCAGTGTCACTGCTCAACAGAGGCACAGCAAAATAATGGGTATAGTTCCCCATACTAAATAGGCTTGCAAATGCCCTCGGGCAGATAGCCTAGTATGAACCTATGAACCTATGAACCTATGAATCTGTTGTAATCAGTTGCTATTAACTGTACTGCAGTTCATTAGTGACAGTATAAATAGATCTAATAACAATAAATCCCTTAAAAGCCCATTAAAATCATATAAATCACAGACTTCACTAGTGTGTGTGTGTGTATATGTGTGTTTGTGTATGTGTGTGTCTGTGTGTGTGTGTGTGTGTGTGTGTGTGTGTGTGTGTGTGTGGGTGTGTGTGTGTGTGTGTTCGTTCTTTCTTTTTCAGACTACTAAATGTAGTATGTGCTCTGCTTTATGCTGACTGTTGTTAAATTTAAGTCTGGTATTATTTCATTCTTCCTCCCAAGAGGGTCTCAGTAACAAGAATAATCCATTTTAGTGCCTTCCCTACAATTGTCGCAGCCCTGAGGGGTGCATGTATGTTACACAGACCTGGAAAGGCGCAGTGAAACATTTTCGGAGAGTATCGAGACCAGCACCCAGTCATCCACTGATAACAATTTGCTAAAGGAGCTGGGGATAAAGTTCTGGTGTTTTCATTCAAACTGGTTTTGAAGGTAAATGTTGAATCCTGGCTTACGTAGCTAAGGTCTGCAGCTAAATGCTGGACGTATTTGAGAAGTACATGGTGTTTCTATTTAAAGGAGACTAATGAGAGTTCAATGAGAGATACTCAGTGTGACATTATTTTACAGTACCTATTGTCTACCTAAATTACACTTAGAAGGGAATTGCCATGCCACTTGCATGACTTTTATTTACAGTGAAATACTCATGACTTGTGACACATATCCCAAAACAATTATATCACCAAACTATATTTCCATTAGTTAGATTTGTAAGGGACCAGTGATGTGTGACGTAAACTTGTTACCCTGTAAATTTCAGAACAGAGGTGTAGTACACTAACAGTATAGTAACATAACCCTCAGACTGAATTCATTCTGGAATATTCTGCTTGCTAGTGTAACAAATTGTGAATAAGCGTATGGAAATATTCTACTAAGGAGCTGAATTTTGTCAGTTGGTAATGAGCTCTCTGACTGTAATCATGTCTAGGACACTGGATGAGCTCTATTCAAGGTCTGGTTCAAGTATGTGGTGAACTGTTTTGAGTTGGTTGTAAATACAGTCAACTTTAAGATGTTTGGTGACATTTAGGTACATATCTATAATGATATTTTCTCTACCTGGGAATGCAGGTGGTTAGGTCTCATAGGTTCATAGGTTGGTACTAGGCTATCGGTCCTAGGGCTTAAACAAGCCTAGCCATAACAATTCCCTGGCTATTTCTTCCCACAATATTTACTTCCCATTCTAATAAGCATATAGACAATTGCTCCCATATAGTTCTTCCCCCTCATTGCTATCTGCATTTGCCTTTCTCTCTGGCAGTGATTTTATTGCACTCAGTCTGACATACAGCTCACTATCACTAACAGTTTCAGGAGAAATTACAAACACACTCAAATTCTGAGAAAACTCTCTGCTTAGGCACTGTTAGACTCACAGAAGTGAAAGGGTACTATTAGCTGTCATTTTGTCTCTTAAACCACAAACCTCTATCATAAGGGTAAACAATCTTGCCAGGGCTCGACAGGGGCACAGGAAATTAACTTCCTTGGGTGGCGTAAGCCAGGGAACCTTGCTGGCCAGGCTTACTTAGGCCCTTGGGCCGATAGCCCAGTACCTACCTATGAACCAATGAACCTATGGGCTTTCTCTGTATTTGTGTGTGTGACCATCATGATGGAGGTTACCTAGGTGAAAGGATAACGCTATTAAAGGAAAGTTCAACACCTATCTTTCCAAAAGCACTTGTTAGTCCAGCGGCAGTGACATCAGCTTGGTATGTCGGAAGTCTTAGATTTAAGTCCCAGATGAGAGCTAAAACCATCCTTTCACTTATATAATTTTCAGATGAGTGAGGCTCATACCTCTCAGCCTGTCAGTGCAAGAAATCTGGACAAAGCTAGGAATAATGGCAGGTCAGACGCCAAAAAATAGGTACAGATTTTAAATATTGCTGCTATAAACCGTAGAAAGTTGCTAGAACAGGTTTTGCGTTATTATCTGTTTTCTGAAGAATACGAAGTCTGAAACTCAAATGTCTGTCATTATTTATTATTATTATGTGACTTCAATCTTCAGTGATTTGCCAGACAACCACAAATGTTTTGGGCAACGGACCAAAAATATGAGGCAAAAATCTGGGCACTCTGTGAAAATCTGGACAGTTGAGAGTTATGATGAGGCTTCAGTCACATTTCTGAGATGTTTAGGTTGTGTGGTGTGTATATGTTTACACAAGCTCAAAGTTATTTATTCCTTCTGTTTGATAGACTGTGAATGTCTGTTTGCTTTTTGTACCACTAACAGATTATTTTGTACTATGACAGAACAGCATTTGAGAAAGGTGGAGAAGGAATGTGACTAGGCTGCATGTCACTATCTTTCAACAGGGACAAACTAACATGGGTGAGCTTTTCTTTATATGTAAAAGCTTGAGGTGTGATGAAGATGAGGAACAGCTGCTTGATACTTCTCAGAGGGCTTGTCATTATCTTAGTATTGTCATTATCTTAGTATTATAGTTGTGGGTCTTAAGAAATTTGAAAATATTGTAATGAATTTTTAAATTGGGCAGCCACAGTGGTTCAGCAGTTAGTGTTGTCGCCTCACAGCAAGAGGTTCTCCAGTTTGATCCTCGGCTGGGGTGCCTTCTGTGTGGAGTCTGCATGTCCTCACTGTGGTCTTGTGGGTTTCCTCCCACATCCCAAAGGCATGCTGTAGGTGGACTGGACACTCTAAATTGGCCCTAGGCATGAGTTCGCGTGTGTGTGTGTGTGTGTGTGTGTGTGTGTGTGTGTGTGTGTGTGTGTGTGTGTGTGTGTGTGTGTGTGTGCACCTTCCGTGGAAGGTTGGGTGCCAGGCTGGCAACTCAACACCGTAAAACTCTATTGCCAATCATGAGTGGACAGGTGATCCACTGTGGTGATCCCTAACCAGGAAAAGAAGAAGAAGACGCAGTAATTAATTTTTAAATTACTCTTTTCTTCCCACCCTTCCCCTACAACCATTAAACCTCATCCCTTATTGGTCCATTTGTTCCCACTAATACCTGGCATCATAAGACATTATTAGATAGAACAAAATACACTGTTCCTAGCTACCATGTGGTGGAAGTAAAGAAGTTTTTGAAGGTCTTAACAAACCAGTATTAGACAGACAGCATGGTGCAATGTATGCTACAATGCGCAAGTGTGACTGCACCAGGGGTGGCTGGTACTAGGTCTTAACAAACCACTATTAGACTGAAGGCATGGTGCAATGTGTGCTACACTGAGCAAGTTTGACTGCACCAGGGGTGGCTGGTGCTAGGTCTTAACAAACCACTATTAGAATGACAGTATGGTGCAATGTGTGCAACACTGAGCAAGTGACTGCACCTGGGGTTGCTGGTACTAGGTCTTAACAAACTGCTATTAGACAGACAGCATGGTGCAATGTATGCTACAATGAGCAAGTGCGACTGCACCAGGGGTGGCTGGTACTAGGTCTTAACAAATCACTATTAGACTGACAGCATGGTTCAATGTGTGCTATACTGAGCAAGTGTGATTGCAGCAGGAGTGGTTGGTACTAGGTCTTAGCAAACCACTATTAGACTGACGGCATGGTGCAATGTGTGCTATACTGAGCAAGTGTGACTGCACCAGGGGTGGCTGGTGTTAGGTCTTAACAAACCACTATTAGAATGACAGCATGGTGCAATGTGTGCTACACTGAGCAAGTGACTGCACCAGGGGTTGCTGGTACTAGGTCTTAACAAACTGCTATTAGACAGACAGCATGGTGCAATGTATGCTACACTGAGCAAGTGTGACTGCACCAGGGGTGGCTGGTACTAGGTCTTAACAAATCACTATTAGACTGACAGTATGGTGCAATGTGTGCTACACTGAGCAAGTGTGACTGCACCAGAAGTGGTTGGTAGTAGGTCTTAGCAAACCACTATTAGACTGATGACATGGTGCAATGTATGCTTCACTGAGCAAGAGTGACTGCACCAGGGGTGGCTTTTACTAGGTCTTAATAAATGGGTCTATATCACATAATCGAACTTTTAAAAGTTCGAACACCACATGGTCGAGATCATATGTTCGAACTCTTAAAAAAGTTAAAAAAAAAAACCTACCTGAAAGTGTAAGCAGGGGGGCAAGCCCCCCCGAACCCCCCACACCCCTGCTCTTTAAATATACCAACTCTGAGATCGCACTACAGTGCAGACAATGGAAAACTTCCTTTGCTGCACTGTACAGGGATCTCCATTGAAATGTTTAAACGTTTAAAAGTTTGATCATATGGTGTCGGCCATATGACGTTTGAACTTTTAAAAGTTCAACAATGTGATAGGAACCCTTAACAAATCACTATTAGACTGACAGCATGATGTAATGTATGCTACTCCGAGCAAGTGTGACTGCACCAGGGGTGGCTGGTACTGCTGAGTTGCTAGGCTGCATTTCCTCCATCTTTTTTTCCCCTCAGTGCTGTGATGTATTATTTATTGAAAATTCTGAGTGCTATAAGCACAGCTCATGCACTCTACTGAGCCCTATGTGCGTCCACTATGTCCTGTGCCTTCATGTGATGCATCAGAATTTTGTTATTATTTTTTTTTAAAGCACAGGTCTAAGGATTGCAAGAATGTCTTTTAAAAACAGCCAAAGAACTCACACTGTTATACTTGGTTTTACATTCCCACACTGAAAGTACAAATAAAAAGTGTCACCATTATGGAATCTGATTTCTGTGCAAAAGTTAACAGCCAGACATGAGAGATTATTGTCTGTCAAACATTCCACTCAAGTTACAGACCACTCCAATCCCATCTGCTGATGTGATCTTGCCTGATCAGTTAGCACATCCAATCAGTGCTTGAGGTGTCATCACTGAAGTATGTGTAAAATGTGGGTGCAGGAGATCCAACAAGTGCAGACAGAATTTGTTTCTGTTTGGATTGTTCCATTAGTTTTTTTTTTGTCTTAGCTGTGGAGTCAGAGAATTGAGAAGTTAAACATTAGATCACTATCACAGTAGTCTAAGCTAATTAGGGTATATCCTGCCTAGGATGAGGAATAGCTTAGACTAAAAATAGTAGCCAGCTTAATTTCGTTTCCAATATCCATTCTCATCTTTTTCTTCTTCTTTTGGTTGCTCCCGTTAGGGGTCGCCACAGCAGATCAACTGTTTCCATTTCTTCCTGTCCTCTGCATCTTGCTCCATCACACCAACCACCTGCATGTCCTCTCTCACCACATCCATAAACCTTATCTTAGGCCTTCCTCTTTTCCTGTTACCTGGTAGCTTCATCCTTAGCATCTTTTTCCCAATATACTCAGCATCCCTCCTCAGCACATGTCCAAACCAACGTAATCTTGCCTCTCTGGCTTTGTCTCCAAACCTTCCATCCTGGGCTGACCCTCTAATATACTTACTCCTAATCCTGTCCATCCTCATCACACCCAGTGCAAATCTTAACATCTTCAACTCTGCCACGTCAAGCTCTGACTCCTGCCTTTTTGTCAGTGCCACTGTCTCCAATCCGTATAACATAGCTGGTCTCACTACCCTCTTGTAGACCTTCCCTTTCACTCTTACTGGTACTCGTCTGTCACAAATCACTCCTGACACTCTTCTCCACCCACTCCATCCTGCCTGTACTCTCTTCTTCACCTCTCTTCCACACTCACCATTACTCTGAACTGTTGATCCCAAGTACTTAAACTCATCCACCTTCCCCACCTCTACTCCCTGCGTCCTCACGATTCCTCTATCCTCCCTCTCATTCACACACATATATTCTGTCTTAGTCCTGCTGGCCTTCATTCCTCTTCTCTCTAGAGTATATCTCCACCTCTCCAGGGTCTCCTCCACCTGTTCCCTACTCTCACTACAGATCACAATGTCATCTGCAAACATCATAGTCCACGGAGACTCCTGTCTGATCTCGTCTGTCAACCTGTCCATCACCATTACAAATAAAAAAGGGCTCAGAGCTGCATAAATAGGTCTATTCAGGAATTACATGCCCTGCCTTATGGGAAAAAACCCTCACATCCCTCAACTTCACAAGATAGATAACGCCAAGGATATATCTAACTTTAGACCCGTTACCATTCTCTCCCTTCTTTCAGAATCAGTTAATGACTCATTTACAAACTAACATCTTCCTCATCCTCTTACAACATGCTTTCAGACAAGGGCATAGCACTACCACAGCTCTCTTAAACTTCACCAACACTATTAACCTAACCAGAGACAAAGGCCAACTGGTTTCTGCCATGTTTCTGGATCTGTCCAAGGCCTTCAGTACCATTTCCAATAGCGTTCTTCTAAAACAACTCTCTTTACTGCATCAAACACTTCCACCGACTTGGTCTCCAGATACCTTTCCAATAGACTTCCGTCTGTTAAATGGATTAACTCTTACTCATCCTTCCTACCCGTCAAAATAGGTGTTCCTTGATGTTTCATTATGGGGCAACTGCTTTTCAATATATTTACCAACAACCTACGCTCAGCCAAATGTGAAGCATCCCTCATGCAATATGCTGACGACTCCACATTAATCTGTTTTTACTAGTAACATAATTACTCTACAGCACCTAACCCAAGAGCAATTTTCATCAGTTGAAAGCTAGATCAATAACTCCAGCTTCTACCCAATCAGAAAAAAAGCTGCTGCTATTCCTCTCAAAAGCTCTTATACACCTGAAACAAAATTTCTCAATAACAGCATCTGATAACACCCCTATAGAAGTCATCCCCCATACCGAGCTATTAGGCATGACAATTGATGATACTTCACAATTTGACTTGCATGTCCAACAAACTATTAAAAAAACTCACCAAAAATTAGGGATATTCTACAGAACAAAAAACGCTTAACTGATTCATCCAGGAAAATCTTGGCCTTTACACTCTTTATTATATGTCTCCCTAGTATTGCTCAGCCTTCAAGCTTCTATACTGAAATTACTCCCAGCCAATACTGTTTTTATCTCTTCTCGAATCTCTGGTTATACCGAAAATCATTGCAAGACTGATGTGTGCAATCCTAGTTTATTTCTGCAAGTTTACATATAGTTGTAATGCTTGCTACTTTATTATTCTACATACAAGTGACATCGGTAAACTATTGTTTTATAAATGATTTGTCAACATATTGTTTTTATGTATTCCTGTACGATATCTTACTGATATAATTATTTGTTTTACTGTGGAGCTTTTCTCCCTGGGTCTCTGCTGAAAAATGGGCTTTTGTCCAGATGGACAATATCGGTTAACAAATGTCAAATAAATAAATAAATAAAATAAACAAGTGTTACAATAAAAACAGTAAAATTTGCTACTAATACATCAAACAGATCCCATAAATACTTAGCCCTAAAACAACTTGGTTGGCTTGAATTACCCAAGCAACTCACTTACACCCAACAACTCTGAGTTCACAAATGAATATACAAACCAAAACAAAGCAAAGCCTTACCAGGCATATGCACACATACAACCCTGGCAGGCCACTTTGATCTGAAAACAAAATGCTCCTTACTACTTACAAACCACTCCTCTCAGCAGGAACCCCTATTCTAGTTATGTAGCCCACTCCTGCAGCCATCTCCCCTTATCCCTTAAATATACTGACAACCTTTCTGGTTTCAAGCCCAATCTAAAAAAATATTTATCTGACACCTGGAACTTTACATGCAAGACCCTCAAAACAGATATATAACGACCTCCTTACTATAACTATGCCTTTCTCACTCTAAATTCACTACCACCTCCATATTTTAGTAGGTAGTAATGGCCTAACATCAAAAGAAGCCCTTGCTCTAATGATACTCTATTGTATGCTCTTCTCCCTCTTCAGCAGACACTATTATTTATTTTCCACTCTCGTGTCCTTCCATAACATTCTCATCTATTTAATAATAATTAATCCTCTCTCCATGTCCTTAATTTTCCCTCCTGCTTATTACTCCTCATCTCATTCTATTCCTCTCCTGTTTTGGCAGCAGAATACTTATTATTATTTCTCACCTCCATATATTATTAGGAATATAGTCAATAGTTTGAATAACTAATTATTAATTTATTTGACATAACATATCCACTTCTGCAGTATGTCTTGATACTTGCAGTATGCATTGCATTCTGATTGCAACTTATCCTAGCAATATTTCTGTAAATGTATTTCAATCTGTTTTGTGTTTTTATCTGTTCTGGTAATTTTCTCCCCTTGTATATAGTTACTTAACCAAAACTGTAAATTTTTTTTATGTCTGTTTTTGTAGAGCCCTCCTCCCCAACACATTGTAAAATATTTAATCTGTTGAAGGGCTTTTCTCCACTTGTGTGTAATTAGTCATCATAGGTGCATAGGTTCATATGTGTGTACTAGGCTAATGGCCCTGGAGCCTTTACAAGCCCAGCCCATAGGATTACCCTGGCATCGTGTCACCTGACATTAGTTCCCAGTGCCTCTGTTGAGTAGAGCCACTGGAGTGATCCCTGGGGTGAATTTTCTATTTCCCATCCACTCATCAAGATTTCTCTTGAAGAGGGCCAGTGAGGTGCTCTGTTTGACATGTATGGGAAGTCTATTCCATAGCATGGGTAGTCTCTGGGTTAATAACCTGTCCCTCCAGCATGTCCTGTTGATTGTGGTAATGAGGTTGATGTCTCTGGAGCATGTGGTGTGGAGGGATTGGGATTTCTTTAACTGTAGCATTTCTAACAAAGCTGGGTCAGACATAGCTTTGACAGTCAAGCCGAGATTGCCTCTAAGTAGGCGATATGAGACAGAGAATAGTTGGAGTCTTTTGAGTCTGTCCATATCGGACAACTGTTTAAGGCCTACGATCATCTTTGTGAGGTACTTTTGCGGCTTCTCCAGTTGTTGCAGGTGTCTAGTGAGGTACATTCCAAATGGGACATTGTACTCAATAATTGGCCTAATGAGGAAAGAGTAGGGGGAGACAATGACCTCTTTGTTCCTGGATGCAAAACCCTACTACTAAATCAACTACTGTTTAAATGTTTTTGAATCTGTTGTGGAGCTTTTCTCCTCAGGACTTTGCTGAAAATGGGCCATTAGCTCAGTCGGACTTACCCAGTTATGAAAGGACAAATAAAGTGAATAATAAACTGTACTTTCTTCATGTGCTACAAAAAAGAAAAACAAGAATAAATGTATATCATAACTTTAAGACAGGTTAGTTTAGTTAGTGTAAGGGTTGTTGTAAGATCTTCTTACTTAATCCCATTCAATGGCACTCTCTTAGATGTTTTTGCACAGTAAGTTTATTTATGTAGTATTTATTTATTTATTTATTTACTATTTGGTAACTGGGTGGGTGACCTGGTACAGAGGTCCTTTTCAGCCACAACCAGAAAGTACAGAAACAAAAGCAATTAATATGAATATTCAAGAAGCATACTATACATTAGAACAAATGCAAAATCAAATAGTTTTTAAAGGGTCTTAAAACAGATATGATTGTTGCAGATCCCTATGCTTGTTACAGAGTCTTATCTACAGGGAAACATTGCCTAGATAGAGTTAACAGTAAAACCAAAGTTGTTTACAATATTTACAGTATATGCATAAAGTTCATTTTGAATTTCAGCAATTCAGGAAACAAGCAGGGCAACATTTAGGATAACATGCAGGAAAATACTGTCATGGTGAAGGTAGTATGCTGTTTGATATCAAATGGTAATGTTAACCATTGTCCCTAAAGCACTTACACTCAGTTCATTGTACAAGTGTTTGGTGAAGGCCTTTTTGAACTGAGTCAGAGATTTCAGACCCCTTAATTCAGATAGGAGTCTGTTCCATAATGCGGGGCCTAGTCAGGAAAAGGCACATTTATTTGTTTATTCATTTATTAATTTATTTATTGCATTTGTTTACAGGGAAAGTCCAACTGGGCATGAAACCTCTTTTTAGTGCAGGCCCAGGGAGAAAAGCTTCACACAAAATTACAGTGATTACTTACATTGACAATAACAAGGGCAGTAAATAATACAATGCAATGATAACATGGAAAACAGCTTAGAATACAAATATGAGTATAACAGTAGTATACAAACATGGTCAAAGTAGAATAGAATAACCTAATATAATACAAAGAAGAAGATATAATCTGATAGGAAACACACACGAGTTTGTTCTTGTGTAATACTTTGTCGGAGACAATTGGTGGCTTAGCTGTGCACCTTATAATTAGACTCCTAGAATAGAATAACATCAGAATGGTAGATTAGATGTGGTGAGGAATTATCATCTAGGTGGGAAGGATACAACAGGTAATTAGGAGTAAGAGAAGGTGGATTTTAGGCTGTTAATGCATTAGAGTTTAAGTACCATAGAGAGGTAGCCGAGTATTTAACTAGCTAAGTTAGATATGAACATTAAGTTACAATGCAGGACAGAGATGGGGACTTAGGGTTAGATGGATTGGTCTTAGCTTAGAGGTGTATAGGAGCAGAGCCATAGGTGGGAAATGTGTTACTTCAGCTCAGATTTGAAATACTTTAAGTTCATGTTGCCTTAAGCAATGAGGAATAGAGTTCTCCAATAGCTTTTTTTATGGAGATCTGCTTAAATGTTGGTTTGCTTTTTATTTGTTGTATTTTGTATTAGTTTATTGCCTTTTTATATTTTGAGTACTGTGATTTGTTTTCTTTACCTTGTGTTTTGCTTGTGTTCTGCTTTTAACTGCATATTAAAACTTCAAAAGACCCCAAAGCTCTGTCTCTGTCTTTCTAGTTGCCTGCCTCTTATGTTAATTTGACCATATATCTCATTTCCTCTCTGCTTTCACTGGCTTGTGTGAGTAAGCACAAAATTATCATTTTGTGAAATACTCCCCTTCAACTATTTAAATTTATTGGCCATTCTACTGTATTCCATAGTACCGGAATACAAAAGTGATCACCCCTTTTCAATTTATTTTGCTGTTTTAAAAACAGTGACTCTCCACTAAAACTTAACTTTTTGGCCAGGTAAAACTTAAGTCACCTACTTTCACATCTAACTTATCTAGTGCACACTGCAGTGCTTAGGATAAACCTTTTTTTTCATCTTACCTTTAAGCATCCCTGTGACTAGCACTTGCTCTAATACCTGCTGGAAAGCACTAGGAAGCCTTAAAATGATACAAGCACTCAACTCTCCTTATTAATAAGGAGAAATTAATCATAGGCACTAAACAGCCTATAATTGCAAAGTACCTTGCTAAGGAAAGGGAAAACAGCTCCTGTACATTAAAAAAAAAAGCACCAAACCAGGCATGTCTAAGGGTACGCTTCCAGTGATTTCTCCTGTCCACCTGGTGAATCTGGGCATACTGGGGCAATGCAGCAATTGCCTCATGTACACAGACAACCCTCTCCTCCTACCACCCAACACTACAACCTGTGAGAGAAGCACTTACATAGCCAAACTGGAAGCAGAGCTCTCTCCACCCAAGATTGTGCTAGACAGTCGAGAGGAGAAGGTTAACACCCGCACTACACCTCAAGCAACACACAGCCCTTCTAAACACACACCACCAACACCCACACATAGCAACACTAAATCCACATATGCGGAGGCCCTTAACTGTAACCTGCCCAAGCAACAAGGACCTCCAAATCTGAAACGCAAATAAACATCAATCACAACCAAAGTGTCACATAGCTCACAACACCAGTGTGCCACCCAGCAACAGCCCCTAAGGCAAGACAATGTACCTAACACTTTAGTCATAGGTGACTCTATAGTCAGGCACACTGATGTCCCACTCACCAAGCTGAACAAGGAGAAAATTACAGTGAGCTGCCTGTCGGGTGCCAGGATCCGCCACATAACTCATGCACTCAAGTCACTCCACAACAAGTACAAATATGACTCTGTCATTGTCCATGTTGGAGTGAATGACTTGAGACGTACCTCCCTGGGCTACATGAAAAGAGACATGGAAGAGCTCTTGGATCATGTAGCCCAGGCAGGTATGAACCTAGCCCTGATTAGCATCCTGCCTTTGCCCAGAATGATACCACAATATAAGGACAAAATGATTAACTTCAACAATTGGCTAAGCTTCTGGTGTCATTCAAAGGGGATCCAGTATCTGTCTGCCTGGGACGACATGATCGACAGAACACGATGCTTTGCCAGAGATGGTCTGCACCTGTTACCCCTGGGATTCAGGTTATTGGCAAAAGCTCTTGCCACCCCTATAGTGCCTTTTTTAGGCAAAGTTCAAAGGACAAAACCACCACCGTAACAGGTACAAGCATGCACAATCTGAACGTAATGCTACTCAATGCTAGAAATCTAAACCTCAAAATGCACTCTCTCGAGGCACTCCTAAAAATGGAGAACATCGATATCTGTGCAGTAACTGAGACCTGGTTCAAGGCTCCAGAGAGCACCCCTGCAATACCAGGCTACAACTCTTACCACACTGTTTGGCCACCAAACGAGGATCGAAACACTAAAGGTGGAGGAGCGTCCATATTCACCAAGGATATTCACACCACCAGGTTAGTTGCCCAACACAATGCATCTGAAATTCTCCAGGTGCAACTAACACTAGGTAAGACTGCAATCCAAATTGTAGCTTGTTACAGATCCCCCACCATGCTCCAAGATTCTCACTACACCTTTCTAAACATACTGTAAAATATTAATATACAACCAAACACCCTAATACTGGGTGATTTCAACTACCCTGCCATTAACTGGGAAAACTACTTGTGTACCAACATCTTTGCCCAACGGTTCTTGGAAGTTATAAATTCCAATGCCCTGGATCAACTAATCCATAGTCCCACCAGGGGCTCCAATATCCTAGACCTGGTCATTACCAACATGGGAAATTGATGCTCCACACCTATGGTCACCCCCTCATTGGTCAGATCAGACCTTAAGCTAACCACCCTTAACATTCACATCCCATCCCCACCCCCCAGAAAGGAAACCTCCATAAAAAACTTCTCCAAAGCCAACTTCATGTTACTCAAGTCAGAAGTGACAAACTTCATGACACCCATGCAGATGGGAACTGAAAGTTCGACTGCTGAATCCCACACTAAGGCACTGTACGAGCACATCCACTCATGCATGAATCATGCCATCCCAAATAGAACCAAGATGCTCTCTTCCAAAAAAAGGAAGCCAATCTGGTGGTCCCCTGCCATAAACAAACTTTACAACAAAAGGAAAAAACTGTTGCAGAAAAGAGGAAAATCCCAGGATGCAAAAAACTCCCTTACCAGCCTCAATAAAAAACTGAGATCCCTCATAAAATCCTCCAAAGCTAGTTACGAAAATAAAATTGCCAAAGATTCCAAATACAACCACAAGGCATTCTATAACTATGTCAAGAATCTAAATGGTAATGCTCAGATCTGCTCTGAGCTACAACAGAATGGCATTAGATATATTGATCCCAAGGATATTGCCAATATCCTAGCAGATCGATTCAGTGTCAACTTCACCCCCCCTCTCACCCCCTAAATGGCCCATCTCAATACCGGAAAATTGCCAAATTCCGGTAATAATGGCCACACAGATAAGAAATGCACTCTCCAAAGCTAAGAATACAGCATCCATGGGACCAGATGACATCTTGGGCTGTGTACTACATGAACTACAAAATGAAGTGGCACCTCACCTAAATGTCATGTTTAATCATACCCTCACCTCAGGCTTCATGCCCACTGATAGGTGCATAGCTACAGTTATCCCACTCCACAAGGGGGGATCCACCTTGGATCCTGGGAACTACCGCTCCATCAGTCTGACGAGCCTGATTTGCAAGGCCATGGAATGTATTATCTTTGAACTTATAAACAAAGACATTGGCAACCTTAAAACACTAGACCCCACCCAGTTTGGGTTCGTGAAAGGACGATCTTGTCTCCTGAACCTGATTGACTTCTTCAAATCAGTCTCCAGAGCTGTGGACGAAGATAAGGCAGTCCACACAGCCTATCTGGACCTTGCCAAGGCCTTTGACACCACCCCCCACTCTGGAATCATAGATGAACTTACTAAGCTGGGCATTAATCCCTATGTCACTCGATGGGTTGCCAACTGGCTTACTGACAGAACCCACACTGTAAAAGTAGCTGACTCCAAATCCAGCTCCAGACAAGTGACAAGTGGAGTACCTCAGGGTTCAGTCCAGGGACCTGTCTTGTTTGGTATCTACTTCTCTGAAGTACAGGCCAACACTAAGGGACTCTGGCTAATAAAGTTCGCAGATGACTGCAAACTGGGAGCCATTATTGAATCCCCAAATGATGTCAATACTCTACAAAAGGGCCTTACAGAAACAGATGCTTGGTGCCAGAGCCATGGGCTCAAGCTCAATGCCAAGAAATGTATAGTTATCCCCTTTGGGAAAAACCATGTACCCATGAATTACCACATAAGTGGCAGTACACTAAACACCGAAAGTGTGATAACAGACTTAGGGACACAGGCGGACAGTGGTCTCACCTTCAATAACCACATTGCCACAACAGTCAGGAAATCCTTCTATGTGGCACACCTCATCACTAAGGGCTTTTCATCCAGAAAAATGGAGGTCATTGTCCCACTGTACTCATCCCTCATTAGACCCATTATAGAATACAATGCCCCATTTGGTATGTACCTCTGAAGACATCTGCAACAACTGGAAAGGCCGCAGAAATACCTCACTAAAACAGTCACAGGCCTAAAGCAGATGCCCTATGCTGACCACCTTAAAAACCTTCAGCTGTACTCTGTCGCATATTGTCTACTCCGAGGCGATCTCTGCTTAACATACAAGGCCATGTCAAACCCAGAGCTGTTGGACATGCTACACTTAAAGAAACCCCAATCCCTCAGAGCCACACGCTCCAGGGATCTATACCTTGTCATCACAATAAACAAAACCTGCTGGAGGGATAGGTTCCTGACCCAGAGACTCCCCAGTCTCTGGAATAGACTGTCCATACATGTCAAGCAGAGCACCTCTTTGGCCCTCTTCAAAAGGAACCTTGATGATTGGATGGGAGAAAGGAAATTCACCCTAGGGATCACGTCAGTCGCCCTGCTAGACAGGAGTCCAGGGAAATAAATAGTGTGGGAAGAAATAGCCAGGGAATTGTTATGGCTAGGCTTCTATAGGTCCTAGGGCTGATAGCCTAATACCTTCCTATGAACCTATGAACCTATGTGAAAGTTTTCTAATGGGTACTTCTTGGAGAGTACACCTTTTCTTTAATGGGTAGTTTCCATTTCTGTGGTATGCAATAGATACTGTTTAACATTTTGTGAATAAAAGTACCCGGGAGATAAGCTGACCTTTTGGTGACTGGAAACCATTTAGACATTGTAGGAGGTTGCAGTGGTGAGATCTGCTGTTGTTAAGGAGGACAAATCTGAACATTTTATTTTCTGTGATCTGAAATCAGAGGAAGACAATATTCCAGTTTAGGGGAAGAAGAATTTTTGACTAAGGAAAAGCAGTCTGAAGAGGAAAGTAAATGAGGGATTCTATAGCAGAGTTTAAGTTGAGATATGACTATGCTAGTTATTTTGTCTAAATGATTTAAAAAAGAAATGACAGTAAAATGGACTCTGCAATGTACCATAAAAGAACTTTAATATTTAAACAGCAAGCTTTTGGGCTCACAAAAACCCTTCCTCGGTGCTAAATACGATAAAATCATGATAATATCCTTCAATACTTCGTGACATAACCAATAGCATTTCACTATCAATAAATTAATTATACCAACAAACATTTTTAAAGAAACCATGCAAAAAACTGGAAACTATTTTAAACATGATTGTTTGAACTTAAGTACTGGTTTCAGCGTAACAATCCGATTAATGCCTGGAAAACAATTAGCTTGCAATTAAAGAATCCATTCATATTTCTTAATTTCAAGCTTATTGTTCAGGTCCCCCCTCTCATGTTTCTAGTAACAACATCTATGGCCCTAAAAGTAAAAATGTGTTGAGTCATTGTCACTGATTCGCTTAGCTAACGCATTAGTTAGAGCATTCCTTCTGATTTCTGATCTATGTTCTGTTATTCTGTCATTCACCCTACTCGTAGATTTCACAACATAAAAGCTTGGACATGCACTGCAAGTTGTAAGATAAATAATATTGATAGAATTACAAGTTGCAAAACATTTAAAATTAAACATTTTGTTGGTTATGGGATATATAAAACTCCGATCTTTATTTATAGAATTAAAGCAACAACAGTTGTGGCATGGACAAAGTTTTATTAAAGATATGTACAACTTTTTAAAGACAGTTGAATGAGTGGTTTAGAACAAGAAAGGGGAATCCACTTCCAAATGGTTATACGAGAAGGCTGAAGGACAGAATAATAAAGCATGGATCAGAAATCAGAAATAATGTTCTAACTAATGCATTAGCTAAGCACATCAGTGACAGTGACTCAACACTTGTTTTTACTTCTAGGGCCATAAATGTCACTAGAAACATGAGAGGGGGAACTTGAACAATAAGCTTGAACTTAAGGAATATGAATGGATTCTTCAATTGCAAGCTGATTGTTTTCCAAGCACTTGATAGTGTTGTGGTCAAAATTAAGTTTGGTCAGTTTCATAAGAAGAATGCCCTAGTCATGTTTACAAATATGCCAGCAGTGATTGTTAACGAAAAATTGAGTCAGTTCCAGTGATTAAGGCAGTAATGGTACTGAAAGCATTAATGAAATATAGTTATTAATTTGTTTCATTATTTGTTTGCACAGGATTTTTCAAACATTTTTGCAAGTGGGCAGAACAGAGAGTGAAGATAGGTTTAAAGTCCTTAATAGTTTTGAGAGAGCACATTTTATGTAGGGGAATTGCAATGGAGTGTTTTAAGGCTGGAGGCACTTTTCCTGTTGTAAGGGAGAGATTATATGTGTAAATTAAGGATATGGCAATTTTATCTTCTGCTGTTTTTAAGAAGATTGATGTGGATGTGATGTAAATGGGCAATTTTGGAGGAAGATTTTTTTCTAAAGATTTATGACACGTATGAAGACAAATTACTTTAGAAATAGTGCATGCCATGTACCACAGTAATTTGATCACCATTGCTGTATTGCTTATGTATGGGAGATATTCTGCCAAAGATACCATATGTCAGTTCAATTTACTAAAGCTAGGGCACTTTCTTCTTGTGCCATACATCTATCTTATGACCCAGGCATGAGAATCTGTGTTGGTACATCAGGGACACATGGACACCAAGTTCCTTAGAACCTTTTTGCAGCCTGTAGAAAAGACAGACTTTGTCTACATATTTGGTCTTGTCAGAGGTGTACAGCCTGTACTGTTTCCATAGTTTTTGGGCAGATGAGTATCCCTGCTGGGGACACGTCCTGTTTCTGTTTATTTTTTTTAATAAAAATCTCCCTATTTTATGTCACCTAAGAAAGGCAAATGTGACTGCAGTAGGTGGATTCCATATACAGACCAACAAACTAAATGTCTTTTTTGCCTTGGTCCTAATTGTAACATTAGGGAATGTTCTATTTTTAAACTTTTTGCCCATAAAGCTATTAGAATCCTTTTATCTTCTCAAAGTTTACTTAGAAAAATAAAGACTAAAAGAATTAGCTTGAGGTAGGAAGGGCCTCTGAATCTTCTCTGTTGGTGTTCCTCATCAGCCATGATAAAAGCTGAAGAAGTCTAAATCTTTACAAGCTTCTGTTGCCTGGTCAGACCAGGATGTTTTGTATTGTGGTGCATAATGATTCCTCCCATTATCAGCTTCAACTGCTCTTCCTGCTGTCACAACCCTGTTGGAGGATGATAAAGTGCAGTTCAATGGCACATCCTTTTTGACCAATCATTCTGCTGGTAGGGCACAAAGAGAGGTTCTATATCAGAAGATTGAAGTTTCAAAACTTTGACTCTGATATGGTCGACACCATATGATCAAAGTTTTGAAACTTCGAATCTTTTAACAGAGATCTCTGTACAGTGTGGAAAGGGAAGATTTCCCTTTTCTGCACTGTAGTGTGATCTTGGAGTTGGTATATTTAAGTAGCTCCCCACGTGGGAGGGTGCAGAGGTGCTTGCCCCTCTGCTTAGAGCATTTAAATGGTTTGTTTTTGTAGGTTGTTGTGTTTTATTACATTTTCGATGTTTCAAAACTTCGATTATATGGTGTTGATCATATCAGATTCGAAGTTTTGAGACTTTGATCATGTAATATAGACCCTAAAGAGAGATGCTTGGCTGGTTATTACTCAGAAACCTGTGGGCATACCACAGATCCTCATCCATGAAGAAAGCTGTGGTAGCTGAATTACCTAAAGGTGATAAAGATCAATCAGACCCAGCTTCATCCAGACGTATTTCAGTTTTAAACAGATGGCTATAACTAAAGAAATTATTCTTTTGAGCTGGGATACAGGATCCGAATTGCCTAGACATAGTAAATCTTATTAAGTAGAATTTTGTTAGCTGCCAAAAAAGCAGTTATTAGCAAATTGAAATCAACATCTAAACCAGCTGTATTTGAAATAGTGAATATTATAAAAGAGAAAAAAAACTGGAAGAGAGATCTTTAGAAAATAAAGAAGGAACACATTACATCAAAATGCTTGGAGACTGTAGTAAATACATGCAGAATTATGCTCGGGATGAGGAGGAGTGAGGTTTAAGGGAAGGTAGGAATTCAGCAATTTATATAAACTGATTATAATTACAAGGAAAGAAAAGAAATTTGATGCATAATGTATGTAAATGAAAAAATGTCAGTATGGTTTGCTTTCTTTTCTGTTAATGTATTTTTCCATATGTCTTAAGTGATAATTTAATAAAGGTGTCTGAGAAAAATATTCCTCCTCCTTGAGATCTGAATTATATCCTGGAAAAGCTAACACTTTTTCCTCTTGAACTTGTTTCTTCCACCTGTTAAAAATTTTGCACTTGGAAGACAGTCTTGCCTGTGGCAATAATTTCAGTTAAAAGAGCTTCAGAGTTCCAAACTCTTACGGCTTTCCCTCTTTTTCTGATTTTTTCACAAAGGCAAGATATTTCTTAGTACAAATCTTTTATGACAAAAGTTGTCAATAAAATATCTTTGAACTAGTCTATTAAGTTGCCTTACTTCTCTTTTTCTAACCCTCAGAATAAGGGAGAACAAATTTTACATTTGCTTGAAAATCATAGACAGCGCAGATTCTGTCTGAAATAGACTAAGACTATAAGAAAATCTATGCAACTTTTTATCTCCTAGCAGGGTAAGAAGCTGAGTTACCATGTAGCAAAACAGATTATCTCCAAGTGGATTTCTTTGACTATGGGCCAGATTCACTTGCTATTGTGTGTTCATTGACAATAGCACGCCATTTTGTATTTATTAAATGGCTCTACATGTTGTGCAGAGCCACCAAACAAAGATAAACAGCATGGTATGCTAATTAAAGCATAAGTATCTGAATTACATGCAAATGAACCAATCCAATATGATGGAGCCATTCAGGAAGCTATAAAGTAATCATATAGAGATGATGAAAAAAAAAGCAATGTTAGGGGCTATTGCTGCTGGTCTCTTGCATGTATATGTGCAAAAGCTCAATTCTGTGCTACTGATGCTGCAAAAAGATGACGTCTAAGGAGAAGAAGGGTGTTCATATCCCATTTAATATATCATGGACTGCATGATATTGAAACAGTAGAGCAATACAGGGTCAACAGGGAAACACTACAGGAAATCCGCGACCTCTGCCTCCCCCACCTCAGACTCAGAGGAAATCAAAGAGAACTTATACCAGTGGAAACTTAGGTATCTGTAGCATTAAGGATATTATCAACTGGTAATTTGCAGGGACCCAAATGGGATATACTAGGGGTGTCACAGGCCTCAGCTTCTGGAATATTTCATCAATATCTGAATGCTTTGTTACAACATTCAAGGAATTACATCTATTTTCTGAGCACATCAGAGGACAGAGCAAGAACAACGCAGGCAATCTATAGTGTAGCACATGTCCCTGAAGATTTGCAAGCCCTAGACTGCATTCACATAGAAATAAAAGTCCCACCTGTTGAACAGAGAAGGACGTATATATCAACAGGAAGGGGTTCCACTCAGTCAACTGCCAAGTTGTCTGTAATGTCAGAGGGATCATCTTCAGTGTCAGTGCAGGCAACCCAGGAAGTTATCTTGACTCACACATATGCCACACCTCACAGCTTTACACAAGGGGATGATATCTCACAAGACCATCTACTGGGTGATGCAGATTATGCACTGGAACCATGGCTCATGACATCCATCAGAAATGCTCACAGAGTCACAGAAGTAGACTACAATGATGCCAATCCTCAAACTAAAAACATTATAGAGCATGTGTTTGGCATGCTGAAGTCATGTTTCCGCTGTCTAGACACATCGGGAAGGGGGTACCCTGCAGTGCAACCCAGGCGCTTGTGCAGAAATTCTCACAGTCTGTGAAAAGTTGCACAATATCATTGTGAGAAAGCAGCTGCAACAGGGATAGCAAGGGTCAGGACTACTCATTCCTGGACCACAGGCACAGACAGCACCTCCTGCACATACAGATAAGGAATCTGAGGAGGAACCTTCAGCTGCAGAGGCAGCTGGCAAAAATAGGCATGCTCAATATGCCCTTTCCCCGGCTAAGAAACAAATGATAGCATGCACACTCACCATCGAAAGAATGCACACAACAACCTAAGCACATAAAAATAGTAAAAGTGATGTCTGGTGTCCACAAACCTTACTTATCCATATAATGTCTATGTATGGATAACATCCGACAGAGACAGCCCCAAAGCCCAAGACTTCTAACTATAGTAATGTCAAGGTATGTGTGGAGCCTGTAGTATATGAAGAAATGTGTAAATAGATAAACTATCTGCATACTGTCAGTCTCTTGCCAATCCACTCTGTGCATCACAAATATCTGCACCACTAAGTCAAACAGAAATTAACAAGCCCATTGCACAGTCATCATCATTCTCAAAGAGTGGGTTGGTGCACTAAGAACTGCCATATGTGCAGTATAGCAGCAATGAAATTTCAAAATTGCAGATTTTACAATTTTTTAAACATCGCATATTGAAATATATTCCAGATATGAACATGTAAGCAGTGTGTGTGTGGAACACAAACATAACCTATGAAATAGTGCAGTGATTTGTAGAAGAATCTCCTACAAGTAACTGTTAATAATGATCTGTCTGTGTCCAATCAGACTCAACTCCTTCCACTTCCATAGTGACACCATTAGCTTCCTATAGTGTAAATTCAACCCTCAGAGCACTGTGAAGATGCAAATGAAATGTGAAATAATTAGCATTCCTGTGTAATGCCAGCACTGCTTAGCACAATGCAGACAGGGCTCACAGTTAAAGGAAACTGAACAATTTCATTTCTGTAATCTTCATTAGCTCAAACATGTTTGGCACTGATGTGTGGTATTTCTAATGGGTGAGTGATGTGCATATTTTGTATACCTGTTTCTTTGGCAGAAGCTGCAAATGCAGTGACTTTGACCCCTTTACACATTTTTCTGGGGTTCAAAACCCTATAATGTGAAGGGACTGTGGAAATCATTACTTCAGATGTAGGAATCATTTCCATCAGAAGTTTATATGCTTTTTTTCTGTTTCTTGCTTTGTGTAAGCAATGAAACTTACCCGTTTAAGGAAAAAAGTGAAAAATGTTATTTGGGCAACCTACTTAGTGGGGAAAATCCAACTCCTAGCATAGCTTTTTATGTGGTGCAAGGTATAAGTGCCCTGATTTTACAAATGTTCAACAGGTGATCCAGGGTTCAAATTCAGATTAAAACAGGGTGTCAAAATATAATTTCTAACAACACTTTGATTAAGAAATTAATACTACATGCAAATTGCTATTATAATTATGTTTAATGCAAGAAATGTCTCAATAATGCTTTGATAAATAAATTTTTCTAAGTAGCATATCTTGTAAATGATTTACTTATGAAACACAGTTGAATGTGTGTTATTTAATGCAGGATACTTATTATAATGAACCAACAATGTACTTTCATATCTATAATGGGCAGAATACTTAAGTGAAAATCATCTTCTCTGTGCACATGGCCCAATTCTGTGTTTAGGACAGTATGTGTAGTGAAGTACTTATATGTATGTATGTATCATACCCCAACCTCTGTTAGTCAGTTATTGAAAATGTATCCATCTGAAATATATTTACAAACAGTAATAATGGCTCTTTCATGGGAATGCATTTAACAGGACTTCCTAAAGACACACACATACAGGTTTATCTGAAATATATCCCCATCTATAGTGAATGGAGTTTGTCTGTAATAAAGATGGCTGGAAGTAAGTTTTCTTGTAGCACTGACAAATAATCATCCTGCTTTAAGTTTATACATTATTTATTTTTTAGGTTTGATTCTCACATTAGTCAACTAACCTTTTACAGTGTGTAACTCCAGAGGGTTGTGTAGCAAGTCATTAACCTCCAAAATACCAAGGATAACAAGCCAAGCCACCAAGGCTATCAGTGTTAGCCATCAGAAAAGTATGAATATGTTCAGCACCACATATGCAAAATCTCACTGCCATGTCTCACATATTCATTGCTGTTTGACAAAATGTCTTCTGCCATGTTTAGAAGTGCCTCTTTGTGCTTACCATCATGCAAATGCACATGGCTGTGCGTGTCTGTGCACTTGCCGTTAAACACGAGGTTGGAATTTGGAGCTAGCTCATCCAAAGAGTTGCTGCTTGACTTCTGCAAGGCATGGCTGGTGTGGAGGATGATGATCCTAAGTTGAGAGCACAGAGGTGAGGTGTGGAGGAGTCCAGGATTTTTGTGGCACTCCTCATGAAGCACTACAACCATAAGCTACTGTCAGGGGACAACAATGGGTCTCAGTTTAAGACTGAGGCTTGGAACAGAGTAGTCAAGGCTGTCCCCAATGACCTGAAATGATGCAAGAAAGACCTCCTTAGCTGATGGGAGGATGGGTTTAGGACTGCTGACATCTCACAGCTGTATAAGTATACTGACCTATCTGTATTAAATGATACAGAATACAGTATCCAGACAAGACTCAATATGCTTTCATGTCTCTTTTTGTCTTCTGTTTTGAACAGCTGCCGAAGATATTGCAGTGAACTGTGAAGTGCACCAAGAGAGATGAACTCACCTCAGACAGGCACGGAGTACATATGCATCAGGTATTAATGAAAGCCTAATAATTATTGTAATTGTATGCAATATAGCAATACTGTAATAAGGAGTGGTATTTATGATATCATAGCAGTGCAGTTGAGTAATGGTACAATAGAGTAAGACTTTCCCATCATACCTGGATGTGGCAAAGGTATATAGACTGGATCATTATAAGTGTTCATTCCCTGAAATTATATAGCCATGTAATATGCCATGGATCTAATTCTCTCTCTCTAATCCAGCAAAGCTTTCAGGTTTAGCAACCCATCATCAGGGTATAAAATCTGACAAATAACTTCACTATATATTAATCACACACAGCCAACAAATTCAATAATTAACAATCAATTAAGAGCTTTTGATTAAAAACTTTTAAAGCAAAATGACTCCTAATGCAGGCACATTTACTTATACGTCAGAACAGGTTTCAATGACACTGGTCTAAACCAGGAGGTTAATTAGCACACATCCGAAGAATCCATTCGTATTCCTTAATTTTCAATCTGTTATTAATGTCACCTCTTCTAAAAGTTTTTAAAAAATTATCTATCACCCTAAAAGTGAAAATATGGTCATTTCCACACTCATTACTGTGTTTAGCCAATGAGTTGGTGATAACATTCCTTTTAATATCCGATCTATGCTCAATCATTCTATCTTTTAACTTTCTTGTTGATTTTCCTATATAGAAAGCCGTACACATATTACAGGTTGCAAGATAGACTATATTTATAGAATTGCATGTTGCAAAACAACTAAACGTACATTTCTTTTTAGTTGCAGGATGAATAAATATAACATCCTTATTTATATATTTACTCTGTTTCTTGGTTTTATTTTGTGCTTACAAAATCTGACATGCAGCACAGAGAGGTAAACCAACCACTGTGGATCGGCCCACTATCCCTCCACTGGTTACAGCCCTGACACCCAGGACTTCAGGGACCCAAGCTGTCAGTGCTGCCTCCACAACCCTGCCATACCTAGCCCATCCACATCAGGTAGCTGTGCTCCAGTGGGTAGTGCACTGGTACCCTCTGGGAGTAGTATTAGTGGAGGTTGTGATTTTCTCACCCACCAAGAGCCATTAGTGCTCGGTGCTCGAATCGGCCATGTCAAAAAGGTGCTTCATCACATTGCGAAGATGATGCCATGGTGAGCACTGACACAGGAAAATGAGACAACAAACAGTGATGACAGTTCTGAGGGTAAGGACTAGATTCTCACTGTTATCAGGCTTGATGTGGGTACGCCTCAGATGCTGCCTACCTTTCCCCAGTCATGGTGTCCTCCAACCTTTTTTGTCCATCACCATCCTTGTCTTTCTAGTTTGACCTGTATGTCTGCATCTACTTCCTCACTTAATCTTCCTACCTGACCCTCACATTTCTAAGAACCTTTCCCAACATTCCTTTCTCTTTGAAAGAAAAAAAAAAGTAAAACATGGGCCCTGCATATCTCTCAACTTTACAGATTTTCACAGAATGTCCAGATTTTTGCCTCCTATTTTTGGTGTGTTCCTCCTAAAATCTGTATTTTTCTGGCAAATAGCTGAGGATTGAAGTCATGACATAATGACAAACATTTGAGTTTATGACTCCACATCCTTCAGAAAATTCATGCTAATGCAAAACCTATTATTCTATCAACTTTCTAAGTTTGTAAGAGCAATATTTAAAATCTGTCTGTATTTGTCCCCCTACCATTTTAGGCTTTGTCCATATTTTTTGCTCTGAGGTTGAGAGGTATGTGGGCCTGTCCCACAAAATAAATCAATAAATAAAATAACAACTCATACATAGCTCTCCACTTCACCTATGTGTCTTGTTGACACTTTTGATTGGTTATAATTGGCTGCACAAAATTACAAAATTATTCTGTTGTTGTCACCCACCCTTGGTGTGGTGACAGTTCAAAATTAGCACATTCTGGCTACACTTCTACATTTATGTTGTGAAGAAATGGATAACTATGGCTCTCTCCCACTGCCTTCCTGCAAATTCTTCCACTCTTTCCCCTGTGTCCTCCCATCTGCTTGCCTTCCCATTTCACCACTTTCTTATCAAAACTATTTTCACACATTTAATCGGGTCAGAAAATAGAATCACACACAACACATGGCCTGAAATTGCCCATAACAAAGCCTTCACTTTTTGCCCTCAGCATGTGCATGGACATTGGCATCACACACCAATGGTGGGTGATGGTGAATGGCTGTTCATGTGCTATGGCAAAACCTAGTCAGTTGTTGCCATCACCTGCAGTAGTCTGATTGGCTTCGCCCAATGGTGCTTAAACATGCTGTTCTATCAGAATACAGAGCAAAGGCAGAATAAAGGCAATACTTTGCAACAGTTAATCAAACAAAAAAGTTCTTTGATTATTGGATACAACAAATTGTAATTTCCTCTGTGGTGTGTTAATATAAATCAATTGTCTGACGATTGCTTTGTGGTCATAGCATGAAAGGTTAAAATTCAGATGTATGCCACATTATTTCATACTGTGAAGTTATATGTCTATGATAGCTTTAATGACATACGTCTTAAATTTTATTCAATAACAAACTGTCATGAACTGATTTTGAATAATGTTGCAAAAAAGCATTTGCAAACACATTCATGAACATAAAGACATATTATTAAACTACCCTTACTCTACCCAGGTCAGCATAATTTCTTATCTGTCCTACAGCTTCTTCCCCACCACAGCCATCAATTAACTGATACAGAGTCTGAATGATTAATACTGAGGACATACCATTAAGATGTGTATTAATGACCCATAACACCACCCTTTCATATGTGTCTGTATATCTCTGTCTGTCTCCACCCCTTATCCCACATGCTTTAGTACTGCTGACTATTCATTAGGCTGATGGATATAAATGCAATGTTGTGGCATTTATGTCTGTCTGCCATTGCTTTGGTGAAGAATAAAGCCTACATCTTTCATTGACTACATAGGATATCACTGTCCTTTCAAATGTGTGCATTAACATGTGTGAAGGAGGATTTTTTAGTGGGATCTAAAGATAATGGTCAAGTCTGTAGACATAATTTTTCTTCTTGACAATGGATCATATCCAGCATTGAGTAAAACTCATACTGCCTGTTTTTATAAATGTCTTTCCAGTGACATTTATTTCTTTCCTCTCTAAGCTTCTTCTGTTTTATCAGTTGTAGTGCCCAGCATTTGTGTGAAATCTGGCAACGTGCATCTGTAGTATGGCATGGTAAATGGCACTTCAGGTGGTATTGCATAATGGGGTGAGTGTTTGCCTTAGATCTCATTGTATACTCAGTTGACTAGTGATTTCCCTTGAAGCATATCTATGTGTAGTAGGCAGAAAAACTTATTTTAGTAGCTATTGCATGTACAGTTTTGTCAGGAAACACATGTATAATTGGCATTCCTAGATATTCTTAAAGTCATAATTTATTTATTTATTTTATTTACTGGGAAAGTACGACTTGGAACAAGTCAATTTTCAGCAGAGGCCCAGGGAGAAACACTCCAGATACATGTCTTTGTAATGTGGGAGGAAAGTGGAGTACCCGGGGGAAACCCACACGAATGCAGGGAGGACATGCAGACTCCACACAGAAGGTACCCCAGACAAGAATCAAACCAGAGAACAGCTTGCTTTGAGGCGATAACGCTACCACTGCACCACTGCCCCATCCTAAAAAAAGTTAATATGATAATCACATTCTGACACTCTTTGCAAAATGATCTGCATACTTGAGTTGAACCCTGCTTTTTCATTTAGCTCAGATAGTTTACAGTTTGTGCCACAGACAAAGCTAGGTTAATGGGTGGATTTTCTCCACTAACTAATTCCCAAAGTGCTGACAGCCGCACATTGCCACTGAGCATGTTTGCGCTGTAGGAGGCACACTAAATGTAGTGTTTCACTGTCTCCTTCAGCAGAGAACTCTGCTCACAACATTCCATCATACAAATGGGGAAGGCAAGCAGAACATTTCATTTTTGGATTCAGTTTTGGATCTAACATGGAAAGGTATAATAAAATATGCAGTGCTCCACTGAATACCACTAAACACTGGTACTTCACAGTCCCATTTTAACACATATGCAAACACTTCACCAACCTTTGTGCAAATATGTTTCTCAATATTGTGCTTTCGGAAGTGATTTGGAACAAAAATAAGTATTGCTGCTGGATGATATAACTTCATTACATGGAAATTGTGTAATGTACTGATGTGAAATGCAATGAACGGTGTGGTTAATTGGTCACTTTCTGGACAGTTGGGTCTGCACTGCAGCACTAACAAATAATATACCACCACATACAGCCTTGACACACAGAAAGTATCAGGTTTTATCCCTCCTGCATTGGAATATTAATTATTGCTTTATATTGACAGGCACCATTGCTTATACATGAGCACATACTATAGCTAATATCAGTAATATTCACTTTTGTTTACATACCATCATAATAACATGATGTTCCATGAATGATCCATTGTCCATCCTGTGTTTCACAAGTGTGTGTATCTCATATACACAAGACAGGTAGGTAAATGTCACTCTCAGTTATTCAGCATACACTAGTGACAGCATAGCTGACATAACTCAACAGTATGTATGTATTATTGATCATAACACTGCACTTACTGCATCATATCAACAAATATGGATTTGCACAAAACCTTCAACATCGCAATATCATCTCTGACACAGAAAGAGATGCTAATCCTATCCACACTGTACTGTCAGACTATTAAGTCAGATTTCTACAGTGGCACTTGTGTTAAGTACTGTGTCCTCCTGATTACATAGCTAGGTAGGCAGGGGGTTATAATCTCCTGGGAGTCAACTTGTATGTGTGTGTGGTGTTATGCTGATATGCTGAAACCTGGTTCAAGGCTCCTGAGAGCACCCCAGCGCTATCAGGTTTTACCTCATATCATGCGTTCCGGCCCCAAAATCCGGACAATACCAAGAAAGGAGGGGGGGGGTATCCTTATTCATCAAGGACACCCACACCTCAAGACTGGTGGCAACGCACGATGCATCGGAGACCATCCAGGTGCAATTAACCATAGGCAAGACTGCTCTGCAAATTGTAGCATGTTACAGGCCACCCTCACAAACTCAGGAACCTCACATGGCCTTCCTGAAAACACTAGAGGGGATAAATGTATCACCAAACACCATCATACTAGGTGACTTCAATTACCCTAATATAGACTGGGAACACAACTCAAGCCCAAACACCCTAGCCCAAAAGTTCCTGGAATTCATAAACTCAAATGCCATGGAACAACTAGTCACCATCCCCACAAGAGGAGATAACATACTTGATCTCATCATCACGAACATGGGAGCACAATGTTCAACACCGGAGGTGTACCCCTCACTGGTGAGATCAGATCACAAACTAATCTCACTGGAGGTCCTCATCCCACCCCCACCTGAAATAAAAAAGACCACAGTAAAGAACTTCTCAAAAGCCGACTTCACACTTCTAAAGACTAGTGTGGTCTCCTTTAAGGCCCCCGAGCCGGCGGAAAACAGTACTCAAGCCGCTGTATCACTTACAAATGCCTTCTACCAGCACCTGCAGGACTGCATGGATAAGGCAATCCCAAGCAAAACAAAGACTCTTTGTACCAAAGGCAAGCGTCCAGTCTGGTGGACCCCAGCCATAAACAAACTCTACAACAAAAGGAGGAAGCTACTACAAGATAGAGCAAAATCCTTAAAAGGTAAGACACCCTTGATCACTATAAGTAAAAAACTAAGAGCTCTCATAAAATCATCCAAAGCAAATTTCGAGAGAAAAATAGCTAAAGACTTAAAAGACAATCATAAGGCCTTCTTTAGCTATGTTAGAAACCTGGGAGGAAACTCCCAGATATGCTCAGAGCTAGTTCAAAATGATGTGAAGATTACTGATCCTACAGACATTGCCAACATACTGGCTGACAGGTTCAGTGCAAACTTCTCCCCCCCCTCCCCCCCAAAAGGAGAGATATCTATACCAAATGATTGCAGCGCCCCAAACATCTCCAGCGCCCAAGTGAGAAGTGCTCGCTCCAAAGCAAAAAACAGGATCCATGGGACCTGATGGTGTCCCCGGCTGTGTGCTACACGAACTCAATGAGGAATTAAACCCACAGCTAGGACAGCTGTTTAATCAAAGTCTTACCTCTGGATACGCACCCAGGAGTGGCGCACTGCAACTGTGGTCCCACTTCACAAAGGCGGTGCCTCCACCGACCCTGGAAATTACCGCCCATTAGCTTGACAAGCCTTATCTGCAAAGCCATGGAGAGGATCATAATGGACCTCATAAATAAAGACATAGGGAATTTGCAGACTTTGGATCCAACCCAGTTTGGCTTTGTCAAAGGCAGATCATGCCTTTTAAACTTGGTTGACTTTTTGAAACAGTCACCAAAGCCATTGATGAGGAAAGGCAGTCCATACAGCCTACCTCGATCTGGCTAAGGCCTTCGATACAATACCCCACTCGGGTATCATTGAAAAACTCATCAGCTTAAATGTCAACCCATACATCACAAGATGGGTTGCAAACTGGCTGAGTGACAGAACCCACAGGGTCAGAGTTGCTGGCGCCATGTCAGACTCAAAGCCTGTCACAAGTGGTGTCCCACAGGGCTCAGTCCTGGGCCCACTCTTGTTTGGCATCTACTTTTCCGAAGTACAAGCAAACACAGGAGGGTTATGGCTGACAAAGTTTGCAGATGACTGCAAACTGGGCGCCATAGTAGAAAACACATCTGACACAGATATCCTTCAGAAGGGTCTCACAGAAACAGATAACTGGTGCCAGAGCCTCAGCCTAAAGTTAAATGCCAAAAAATGCATAGTCATACCCTTCGGGAAAAACAAGGTTACCCCTAGCTACCAAATAGGTGGCAATCCACTGAGCACAGAAGAAGTTATCAGGGACCTGGGGACCCAGGTTGATAGTAATCTGTCATTCGACACCCATGTAGCTAAAGTAGTTAGGAAGACCTTCTACATTGCTCACCTTATCATGAAGGGATTCTCATCTAGATCAAGGGAGGTCATAGTCTCCCTTTACTCATCACTCATCAGACCAATGATTGAGTACAATGCCCCATTCGGAATGTATCTGACTCGACACTTGCAGCAGCTGGAGAGGCCACAAAAGTTCCTCACCAAAAGGATAAAGGGTCTCAAAAATCTGTCCTATGCTGCCCGACTGATTTTGCTCAGAGGTGACCTTTGCCTAACATGCAAGGCCATGTCAAACCCAGATTTGATGAATATGCTTCACCTCAAAAAATCTAGATCCATCAGGGCCACAAGGGCGGGAGACTTAAACCTCGACACGGCTATTAATAGGACGTGCTGGAGGGATAGATTCATCACCCAAAGACTCCCTATGCTGTGGAACAAAACCCCGGTACATGTGAGGCAGAGCACCTCGCTGGCCTTGTTCAAGAGAAATCTTGACCAATGGATGGGAGATCGCAGATATACCCCAGGGATTACCTCAGTGTCACTGCTCGACAGAGGCACAGCAAAATAATGGGTATAGTTCCCCATACTAAAGGGGTGGCGTAAGCCACAAAACGATGGGCTAGGCTTGCAAATGCCCTCGGGCAGATAGCCTAGTATGAACCTATGAACCTATGAACCTATGAGCTCACCTACTGCTGTCCACAGTACAGTAGTAGTCTAGAGTTAATTTTAAACCTCAGGGTGAGTCCACATCAGTTTTAGACCATTCTTGAAACATTATCTTCTCTGCTAAACCACAATGATGTCATCCTGTATAAAGTGCAATCACACTGTATAAGTCAGATTTCTGCTGTAGCACTTATGTTAAGTACTGTGTCCTCTAGCTTGCATAGCTAGATAGGTAGGGAGTTCTAATTTCACAACAATCAGCTTGTGTCTGTGTGTATATGATGTTGTGCAGATATGACTTAAACTACTACTGACCATAATACAGTAGTAGCCTGGAGTTAATTTTAAGCTACAGAGTGAGTCCACATCAATTTTAGGCTCTTTCACATCAACTTCTCTGCTAAGCTACACAGATGTTATCCTGTATAAAGTACACTCTCATGGTGTAACAACCAGAAATCTGCAGTGGTGCTGTGTTAAGTACTGTGTCCTCTCAATTGTAGAGCCAGATAGGTAGGGGTTATAATCTAACAGCATACAGCTTGTGAGTGTGTATGGCATTAAGCAGATATGACTGAAGTACTGCTGTCCAGAATATAGTAGTAGCCTGGAGTTGACTTTTAAACTACAAGGTGAGTCCACATCAATTTCAGTCTCTTCTTGCAACATCATCTTCTTTGCTAAACCACACTGATGTAATCCTGTATAAAGTACACTCTTACATTGTATGAGTCAGACTTCTGATTTGGCGCTTACATTAAGTACTGTGTCCTCTAGACTGTATAGCTAGATGGGTAGAAGATTCTAACCTCACGGCAATCAATGTGTGTGTGTGTGTGTGTGTGTGTGTGTGTGTGTGTGTTTGTGCGCGCGTGTGAGTGTGTGTGTGTGTGTGTGTGTGTGTGTGTGTGTGTGTGTGTGTGTGTGTGTATAGCATTGTGCAGATATGATCTGAGCTACTATTGATCACAATACAGTAGTAGTTTGCAGCTAATTTTAAGCTGCAGAGTGAGTCCACATCAGTTTCAGACCCTTCTCGCAACATCTTCTCTGCTAATCCATATTGATGTAATCCTGTATAAAGTACACTCTCACACTGTGCAAGTCAGACTTGTGCAGTGGCATTTGCATTACGTACTGTGTCCTCTAGATTGTACAGCTAGATTGGTAGGGGGTTCTTATTTCATGGCAGCCAACATGTGTATGGAGTTCTGTAAATATGATTTTAACTACTGTTGGCCATAATAAAACAGTAGCCTGGCCTTAATTTTACAGTGCAGGGTATGTCCACATCAATGTCAGACCCTTCTCCCAACATCATCTTCTCAGCAACACAATGCTGATGTCATCCTGTATAAAGTAAACTTTCACACTTTATAAGTCAGACTTGTGCAGTAATTTTTATATTAAGTAATGTGCCTTTTAGGCTGTTTAACTAGATAGATAGAATGTTCTACTCTCACAACACTCAACTTGTATGCATGATGGTGGGTTCATTGCATCACTGGAGGATTATTTCAGCAGGTTTGCTCATTTAACTCCAACTCATGTGAAACATTTACATAGTAAGATCAGTCCCACATTCTTTTTTACTCTTCACAAACACATACTGTCTTCAACACATTGATGAGGTCATCATTTCAATAACGCACTCTCACACCCCAAAAATTCAGATCCCACCTATATTGTGTGCCTGTAATAAACTTTTGTGTATTTTGTGTTGGTCAATATGTAGGACGTTTGAATACAGCAGTGAGAGTCTTCTGATTGTGTATGTGTCTTAATACAAATGGATGATAGAGTGTGTCACATGTTATTATTGACAAATTCTGCAATTCCACATAGCTGTAGAAGTCAGTTTTATATATGTCTCATTTACATGACACAATTGATGTTATCCTTTCAAAGATGCAGTATGGCTCACATAAACTCAGATTTCTCCTGTGGTGCGTGCATATAATGCATTTCGGTGTAGGTTTGTTTAAGTATGTAGCCCTACAGAAATGACTATCATCTGTTGTTGTGTGTTTCTTCCTCTAACTGTGCAAAACAGGCTGCAAATATGTAAGTGAGGTATATCTATATAGTGTGCTGTGCATCCACTTTTTAATGGATACATGAAGATAATACACAATAGTGATATCATCCATTGAAATGTGCAATGTCACAGTTGTCAAATAAATCCATAATTGCACATTGCACATTTCAGTGGATGATATATGCAATGTCACAGTCATCAAATAAATCCATAATTGCTCTTGTGTTTCCTCCATGTGCCTGTAATGTTAACTATATTGTTAAAATCCCATTTACACTGCTTACAGTCAATGTACATGTTGTTAACCGTGTGCTATGTTCAGGTGTAGATGTTTCCTGTTACAAGAGTTTATTCTATGTTTCCTCTGTAAAGGCTCTGTTGAACACTGATGCTGTCTGCCATTTGACTAGATTGTCATTCCATCACAGTTGTAGTGAAACACTTCCTCAGGACTGAGGACATAACATGGCATAATGTATGTTGTTGCCTAAGTAAGACATATGTTCCAATATGGGATTACATCCACATTGGACATAATTGTTGTTCTAACATCACAGTGACAACAGCAGGGGGCTACAGGTGTGATTGGGTATACCTAGCATCAGGCAATGTTGTCTGACATGCAGGAAGATTCTTTCTAAGTAATTACAGAGATACATATTCCTTGATTCATACACATGATGTAATGCTTTCACATAACCACATATATGACAATTTGCGATGCACTTATACCAGGGCACATTCATTGATCCCACTATGGTGCTGATCACATAACCACACATATGACAATTTGCAATGCACTTATACCATGACACATTCATTGATCCCACTATGGTGCTGATCACATAACCACATATATGACAATTTGCGATGCATTTATACCATGGCACATTCACTGATCCCACTATGGTGCTGATCACATAACCACATATATGACAATTTGCAATGCACTTATACCATGGCACATTCACTGATCGCACTATGGTGCTGATCACATCCCCACATATATGACAATTTGCGATGCACTTATACCATGGCACATTCACTGATCCCACTATTGTGCTGATCACATAACCACATATATGACAATTTGTAATGCACTTATACCATGGCACATTCACTGATCGCACTATGGTGCTGATCACATAACCACATATATGACAATTTGCGATGCACTTATACCATGGCACATTCACTGATCCCACTATGGTGCTGATCACATAACCACATTTATGACAATTTGCAATGCACTTACACCAGGGCACATTCACTGATCCCACTATGGTGCTGATCACATAACCACATATATGACAATTTGCAATGCACTTATACCATGGCACATTCACTGATCCCACTATGGTGCTGATCACATAACCACATATATGACAATTTGCAATGCACTTATACCATGGCACATTCACTGATCCCACTATGGTGCTGATCATATAACCACATATATGACAATTTGCAATGCACTTATACCAGGGCACATTCATTGATCCCACTATGGTGCTGATTTTTTCAATGCTTAGGCAAGTGTTCCAAACCAGCAGTGAGTGACTATAATCATTTGTGTCCTTAACTATTCTGTATGAAAGACATCCCCCCATCATACTTTGTACATATAGAGTGGCAGAGGTCTCCCCCATCAAGTTTTAGCAGATAGAATTTATAGGCAGATAATGTATGGCTGATTGAATGACTTCACATAGGTGGACTTCAGTAGCTGTGATAACAGTTCCACTATGGCAAATGTAATTAGTAGCCGTCTTGCTATTTGGAGGAGTTGTACAGCTTGATGTTCAATTCTAGCACATGGATTCATTTTGTGTGAACATACTGATGTCACACAACAACCATTATATCACAGCAGTGTTATCACCTGATATGTTACACAAACTCATGTGAATGTAGCTTTTTATTTCCTGAAGTTACTCTTTTGTTCTGCCAATATACTGGTGAGACTGCTACTTTGGCACATGCATTAAGTACTGTGGTGTACATGTGTGTGCTCCAGTTCTTAGGTGCGATGTGTACAGACATATGGGAAGCCATCCTTGATCACAGAACATTGATAAATGACTGATCACATTTGTGTGCACATACTCATTTAATTGCCATCAGTCTGACATGCTGATATGATATTCATTATCAAGTATCCTTTCTTAATCCACATATTAATTTAATTTGTTTTGTGCAATACCCATTGCTACCTTCTGTGGTAGATGTAGATTCCAGTAATACACAGCTCTAGAGAATGCATTACATCATGGTGTGGGGTTTGCATCTGTTGTTATCTGTCAACACAATAACTGTATCAGGCAGGAGTACCTTACACAAGGGTATTATGTATGCCACACTTTGCTCCCATATTTGTGACACCACACACACATACACATGGGATGCATAACTATTATAATATTGAGATGCATAATTCCCTTTAAGGGTGATCCTCCTTGTACATGTTAGGCCTCTTTCTGTGGCATACACAGTTAATCCACAGGTCAGTGTTGACATTAATGGCATGGGTTTAATTCTTGTAGAAGATGATTGTGCCATCTGGGCCACTCCTATTTTCCTGCATGTTATATGGATGTAATGTACGCTAGGTAGATATCTCATTATGTATGTACTGTCCTTGTGAACTGTCATCTGATCTAAGCATGTCAATGACATTCATATGTCATATAATTCCCCTGCATTACAATATAATTTTGTGTAACTGTTACATGCTATAATATCATGTCTGCCTTTATTTATCTACATTTGCTCAGGAATAGTTACCACCATTATTTACTCTGACATATGTATTGCAAAGTTTTATTATTACAAAGTTGGCTTCGTGACATAAGCATCTTCACATCAATTATCACACTAGACTTGAAAAATTTACTATCCACGCTGACATTTTTCTGTATACATCTCTTTGATTTCTGTGCACATTGTCCTCAGTACACTTTTCCTGTCTGGTAATCAATGTATTGGTGTTGCCCTTGCCATTTTATATCCCCTGTTCCTTATTTTTATATTCATATATTTTATTTATGTGTACAGTATACTCAGTACACTTTATCTGCCTGTGTATAGCATGCATTATTTCCCTTATTGTAGCTTTATGTGCTGTCTGCGCGAGCACACAACAGGTTTGTACATAGACATACCTGTTTGTTTATTGTGTGTGCTCATGTTGTGCAACACATTTTTCTGGCTGCCAAAACTGTTGCTGGCCACAGAAACATGATTGCATTTATGTGAGCATGACGAGCATCATGCATATGTGATTAGCACTGCTGCTCCTCCCACTAACATGTAAACATCCAGTAAGCTTTTATTGAATGCATATGTGATTAGCACTGCTGCTCCTCCCACTAACATGTAAACATCCAGTAAGCTTTTATTGAATGCATATGTGATTAGCACTGCTGCTCCTCCCACTAACATGTAAACATCCAGTAAGCTTTTATTGAATGCATATGTGATTAGCACTGCTGCTCATCCCACGGACATGTAAACATCGAGTAAGCTTTTATTGAAGCCTACATAATTGTTCATGAATCTCAGGTATGTCTTTTTGTTACTCCTTTCATGGGAAATCCCTTTCAGACCAGGTCAAAGCTCATTCTACCAGGGCTGTTGTTTATTTTGGTGCCTTTTTCAAAGGCTTGGATTTAAAAAAACATTTAAGAAGCAACCACAGAGTCTTACATACACACCTTCAGAAAACACTACAAAACTCAAGCCATATCTGTATCAAGGACTGGGTTTCCTGAGCAATCGTCCAAGGAATGCTAGACTCCAGTTCTACTTATCCATTATGCCAGATGCTCTAAAAGTTTTGGAAATCTTCCCATTTTTAAGCAACAGTGATGAAATGAGGGACACAGTGCAAATGTGTCAGAACTTAACATAACAGTAGATGTGCAAATAGATCATCAATTTTTACACCTCCCTCCTTTCCCCCTTTTCTCATTTATATTTTTGTTCATCTCATAACCAAGGTAGACCTATTTCCCTGTTTTTCATCCTCTCTTTTCTCTCTCTGTTTTCTTTTCTTTTCTTTTCCTTATTTCTCTGCTTTGGCAGGAAAGTCCTAAGGAACTTCATACCCATACATTCCTTATACAGGCATATATTCTCATACTTGGGTCATGAGCAAATGTACAGCACAAGAGGAAACACCCAGCTTTGTTGTACTAGTCAGACATACCACATCCTTGGCAGAATGCTTCCCATATATGGGGAATACTGCAGCACTGATCTGTTCGGACATCTACTGCAACCACACGTTCTTACCCAGCTGTGCTTTCAGACTGAATCCCTGCCTTGTTATTCTTCTTCTTCTTTTTTTTTTAGCTAAGTCCACTCACCACAGTTGCCTCTTCTTAGGGGTGAATGAGGAATATTTGCTCTTGTTTTGGGATTTGCAGTTTTAACAGTATGCATTATCAACTTATGTGATGCATTGCTTACCAGCTGCACTTTGTAAACAAGCTGTGTATAAAGTTACAGGCTTTAAAAGAGTTTACAAAACTGGCTTTGGAAGAATAAAATCTTATTATACTGAAAATCCTTTGGTTTTCCAGAGCAATAAAGAAATAAAATGGTTAAGGTTAACTGTGGTGTAGATAAGCTTAAACTATGAAGTTTCTTTCACTTCCGCCTGTAAATCAATTCCTAGTGTGAGTGTGCTGAATGTTGGTATGCTGAAAGGGAATCATTACCAATATTCCCGGCCTCATTAGATTATGATTTTTTAGTTTAAATTATCTTCGAAATTGATAAAATAAGGCTTGGCTTTAGTTAGTTACTTTTTTTGCTTGTCATTTGTATCCATTTCCCTTAATATCTTCCTTTACATACCCATCAATTGTCCAGATTTTCATGGAATGATAAGATTTTTACCTCATATTTTTTTGCCTGTTCTTTATAAAATTTGTGGTTTTCTGGAAAAAGATTTAAAACTGAAGTCACTAAAAAATGACAATATTTCGAGTTTCAAACTTCATAACTTTCCACAAATACATGCTAATGCAAAACACATTATTCTAGCAACTTTCTAAATTTATAAGAGCAATATTTAAAAGCCGTCATTATTTTTGGGTCTTTGTCCCTCCACTCTTTTTGGCTTTGTCCAGATTTCTTGTGCTAAGAGGTTGAGAGGTGTGTTCCTTTATCAACATTCACTATGTGCAAATAAAAGTCTCCTTCCACTGCAGCCACAAATCCATATTCTCATTATTATTCATATAAACAGTCTACATCAATAAAATCTTGTGTTGATAGCTGACATTAACTATATAAGATCTTAAGCTTACTTATGGATAGCACTTTATTTTGTCTTTTATATTGCCTATCTGTATTTCAGAGGGGTTGCTTTAAGCTATTATCTTTCCCAGTAGAAAATATCTGACATGCAAAATGCTACGTACCCTCTACAAGTCCTCTGATGACCTTAGTTGTCTAATCTTATCCTAGGTGTACTTATCTGCAATGTACATAGAAGCCCTATTAGGTTTTAAATTAGTCAAATGTTGGCATGTTTTATATTGTAATCTGCCCACTGTCTGTACTGTATCATGATATTTTTATCTTGCTACAATTATTGCTTGTTAAGTTTAATAAGTGCAAATATCACTGAAAATGATAAAGTGGTGCTGTGTGCTTTCAGGTGAGGTGAGCAAAAGGTTATGCAATGATATAGTTATATGATGGTGGATAACAGATTTGTACCAGACTCTCCTTCTAAACGCATTACAATTATTATATACACTTTTTATAGAGTGACCATTTATGCGTAACATATGGACTACAGATGAGGTCAATAACATTAGATGGAAGTGTCCCCTAACTCTTCAGAAGTTCTTGACTTCCTAAGCTGGTCTGTAATATCTTCTTTACTGTAGAAGCCTGCAGCTGGTTAGTAATATTTTCTTTGATGTAGAAGCCTGCAGCTGGTCTGTAATATTTTTTTTTTTGCTGTGGAAGCCTGCTATGTTTCTTTATTCTGTTTCCTTAACAGTACGATTACAATGTAATGACTATACAATTTTGTTACACACTTCTTTTTTCTAGTAATGCAAAAGTAAGAATGGAGCTAATTTGCCAATGAGTGGGCCAGGATATGATTGGAGGGTGCATAGCAGTTACTGTTTACTCTGACTGATGGCCCACTTGCTTCACTGTGTGTACCGACCATCCCCATTCTTATCCACTCTTGGTGGTTTTTCATTTATAATCTCAAACTCCTTCTACAAACAATGCAACCATCCAAAAAAATATACACAGGCATATTTATAAGGAAACTACTACACAGGTCAAACACTGTTATTACTAGTACAGTATCAATACTAGCTCAGTGTTATTACTAGCTAGTATTACTAGCTAAATTAACAACTTACCACAATAGCTGAACCTACTGGCTGTTATGGGGAAGTATCTGTATTTGTCAAGGATATCATCAACTCATGGCAGATTCCTTGGGATACCACATTTGAACTTCTAGATGTCCAGGTCACCCTAAACAAGACTAATTACCATTTTATGGCTAGTTATGATTACTATTTCACAGCTAGTTATCGAACATCCTCTAAGTCCCCTTTGATAGCTGTCTTAATGCATAAAATCCTCATTAATCACAGCACCTTTCTAATGGAGGACTTCAGCTGTTCATCAATAAACTAGTTAATCTGTGCTACCAATGGTCCACATGCCCAATGATTCCTTGACATCTTTTACAAATAGTTAACAATCAAACTATGGTCCCCAGTATCCTTGATCCAGTCCTCACAAATATGGCCACTTCGTATACATCTCCATATGTATCATCCTGTTTTTGTTAAATCAGACCATAAATTAGTGACCTTTTCCTTTAAAACTGGTGGTACTTCCCCTGTAAATACCTTTGTGTTTAGGCAACTAATCAAAAAGAAATTTTTCTTCAGTTACTTGATAAACTAAATAAATTCCACTGTAATCCTCCTGTGGATCCCACTGCTAAAGCTGCTACTTGTGCCTTTGATTTCTACTCCTACTTAAGTAGCTATATTAATAAGACAGTCCTATAAGCACCAGATGTAATGATAATTTTAAGAACAAGCTCCTGTGGTAGAACACCCATATAAATCAATTATACAACTAAAGAAAAAATTGCCTAATGACTAGAGGAGGCCTCATTCTACCTAGTTTAAGCACACTTAAGCAAACATACAAAGAGCACAAATGAGTTTTTAAGAAGTCTTAAAAGCTGAGTATGAACTTTTAATAACCACAATTAAAAATTACAATAAATCTTCATTTAACTATGTCAGGAAGTTAAGAACTAATACCCAACAATGTTAAGAGCTAGTTCACAATAGTACTGCATACTCTGATCAAAAGGAAGTAGCTATTATCCTAGCTAACAAATTTACTTCAGCTTTTACATAACTCACAAGTTATAGCTATTCCAATGATTGCACAATTCCAACCACTTCCTTTATATACTATGGTGCAAGTTCTTTCAGCCCTCTTAGAACTAAGGGCATCTCATTCAGTAGCCATGATAATATACCACATTTTCAGATTATCAATGTGAAATATGGCCTACTTGAACTTAATCTGATTAATCTAAGCCACTCCAATAATTATATACTGAAATCTTGGAATACCGACTCTGTAATGTAGTTAGACAGGGGTTTCACAACAGTGGGTCTTGGTAACTACAGATCTAATAGTCTCACTAGTCTCGTATGGAAAGCTACAGAGTTTATCATTTCAGACCTCTTTAATCAGGACATTGAAAATTTCTGAACCATGGATCCTCAGCAATATAGCTTTGTTAAAGAAAGTTATTGCCTCTTTAACTTCATCAATTTCTTTGAAAAGGTAGCTAAAGCACTGTATTGCGTTTATACTGTATATACAACATATCTGGACCTGACCAAGGCCTTTGACATTATTCAACATACAAGTATTATTGGCAGACTTGCAAACTGGAATGCAAATCCTTACACCTCTATATAACTATCTTAACACATTTTCTCCTCTCTGTCATTTTCTACTTTTAATATTACCATTAAATATATGCCACCTATAATCTACATATTCCCACCACCTAGCTACAAGATTCTAACTATATCTATCCTACCTTTAAGTTTAACTTTCTAATTCTACCTTCCCACTACACTAACCTTTCCCTTTTCCCCCCCCCCCCAAATTGAGCTGTATTGTTAATTATTTCTAACTGTATAATTTTCCTACGTTAATGTTCCATTCTGTATTGTGCCTTTTTACAACATATGTGCTGTTTAGATAGTTTTCTGTATTATTTCACTTGCTTTATAACTAATTGTTTCCTTACAAATTCATGTAATGATTTTCATGTAACTTGGAGCTTTTCTGCCTGGGCCTCCACTGAAAATAGGTCTCAAACCCAGTGGACTTTCCTGGTTAACAAATGTCAATAAATAATAAATAAATGTTAGGTAGATAGCTAACTGATTGTCTAAGAGAAACCATTTGGTTTGAGTCTCAGGTGCCACATGTGAAAAAAAATGTTACCAGTGTGTATCACACAGCTCAGGGCTGGGCCTTCTCCTATTTGGCATCTATTTCTCAGACCTTCAGATCAACACTCCTGGCCTATGATTATCTAGGTTTGCAGATGACTGTAAACTGGGTGTTGTTATTTGATCCTCCATTGACTTACAATTGCTCCAATATGACTTAGACCACATTAACAATTGGTGCAAAGATTCTTCTTCTTCTTCTTTTGGCTTTTCCCGGGATAGGGGTCGCCACAACAGATCACCTGTCCGCTCATGATTGGCAGTGGAGTTTTATGGTGTTGAGATGCTAGTCCGGCGCCCAACCTTCCACAGAAGGCACACACATGCACACACTCACTCCTAGGGCCAATTTAGAGTGTCCAATCCACCTACAGCATATCTTTGGAATGTGAGAGGAAACCGGAGCACCAGGAGGAAACTCACGTGACCACAGGGAGGACATGCAGACTCTGCACAGAAGGCATCCCAGCTGAGGATTGAACCAGAGAACCTCTTGCTGTGAGGCGGCAACGCTAACCGCTGCACCACCGTGGCCGCCCAACTGGTGCAAAGATAATGGTATGAGACAATGTTTTGTTTAACAAAATGAACTATGCTACATTTTTGTCAGATTTAATTTGAAGCCATTATCCATTATGATAATTGGTGCAACGATAATGGCTTCAAATTAAATCTGAAAAAATGTAGCATAGTTTATTTTGTTAAACAAAAAATTGTCTCATACCATATATATGACAAATCCAACCAATCAGATGTTATAGTAAGAGATCTATACATTCTTGTTGATAGTTCCATATTGTTTGACCATCATGTTTCCACAGTAGTTTGGAAAACCTTCTGTCTAGCTCATTTGATTTTCAAAGCATCTCTATTAGATAAAAAAAAATCCTAATTCCCCTTTGCACATACCTTATCAGACCCATTATTGAATATAGTGCACCTTATGGCATGTTTTTGTCTAAACATATCACTCAACTTGAGAGACCTCAGAGATTCATAATAAAAAACACCAGTGGCCTCAAAAATCTTAGTGATCCAGACTGAATGGCTGCCCTCTTTCTGTATACAGTCTCTGATAGACTCCTCCATGGAGATGTATCCCTATTCTTTTGAGCAGTGAAAGATCCAACCCTCTTTGACCTCCTATTCCTTGATAGTATAAATGGTACCTCAAATACCTGGTAAATAGAAGTAAACCTTCATCAGCAGATAAATAAGATATGTTGGCATGACAGATTCATATCTCAATGTATCCCTCACCTCTGAAACAAACTTCTACTACATGTCAAGCCAAGTAGCACCCTTATCATGTTCAAAATAAACCTAGATATCTGGATGGGCATCATTAGACTGTCTCATAGTTTATCTAGTCTTACCCTCCCTGAGGACTTTCTGGCTAGGTTTGTAATTGTCTGCAGACTGGTTGCTTAGTACTTACCCGCTGAACCAAAGTACTATCCATTATTGGTAATGTAACCACTCCAAAACTGAGCACTGCAGCATTACAATCAATGCTCAAATAATTAATGACACTGACTTAAACTGACATTCACCAACATATTTACAACTTTACTGCTGTAACATAAAAACTAATATAAAATGGTACACTAAATTCTTACATACCCAACAACTCAAACAGAAACTGTCAACATTATATCAGCTAAGATACAGAAATTTTCAAACAAAAACAGAACCCACAAAAAACATGCCCAAACTATATCCTTTAAAAACTGAATCACAGTTTTAAGTTCAGCCTTAAAAATAACTCATATAAACACTTGAAGCATATGCAACACAATTTTAGATTTACCCTCATGGGCTAGCCATTCAACAAATAGATGTATTAGTAATCGCATAAACATGGCTACAACCCACAATTACAAATGAGGAAATTGCACCATCAGGATAAAAAACAAGGTATATGAAAGAGCAGGAGGCATTGCCATTATATATCCCAGTAGCCTACAGGTTATAAAAACTGCTTAGAAATAGCAACTGCTAGAAAAAAATATATTACTGATCTCACTAGACTAAACTATAGACAAAGCCTTATATATTATAATTATATATAAACCACCCTCACCTGGCAATTAAAATTTCAATGACCTTAAAGACATACTACCTGGCTATCAACATACAACAATAAAGCACAGTGCTAGTATAGTTGCTCCAAGTGAATCCAGATAAATTAAACAATTTCTACCGCAACATAAACCTCTGTATATTAATGCAATTAATTATGATACAAATTAGAAAAGATAAAACCTCTGCAAAAGAAGGTAGTTTGGATTGTATCACCATAAGTAGACTAAATAATATCAAACAGGAAGTAATACTACTAGATGTATTAAATGCCCACAGATCAACATATGTCATCTGGAGTAATGTAACAATACCAAAGAATATTACCTATAACTTGGGGAAAAAACTCAAAACATTAAAATAGTTTTTTAAAGAACATCTAAAAACTTCAACAAGTCTCCAGTTAAATTCCTACCACTAGACAAATCTGCAAAATACTTAACAACACATTTCTGTGTATCAGAAACACCTCGGCTCTACTTTATAAAAAGGAAAGTTAAATATAACCCAGCCTTATGGCTGATACAAGTGACCAAACTAAGCATGAACTTCTAAGGCAAACCATGAAAACTGGGACAATCACAAAAAAGAATATAAAAAAAAAACAAACAAACAAAAAAAACTTAAACTCATGAGTAAAAATTAGAACAATACCTATTATACTGACTTGCAATCATCCCACACACAAAAACAACCCACACACTTCTGGTCCTCAATAAATACTTTTATAAATATTTTTCTAAAGAAAGGAAGATCTGTTTATTCCACTGCCAGATCATGACAAATATATAAAACATGCATTTTTAACAACAATTTCACATAAGAGGTAATCTTTTTCACATAGACTGTCAAGGAAAAAAACCCCAAAACAAATGGCACTTTCACATTAGACCCTCTTTCAACAGATAGCATCAAAAGACTTCTTAAGAGTCTTAAACTTATCACATTGGCACCACACCACCTAACTTCAGAATACTTTAAATAGCTGCTGACATAACTGTTATCATATTTCCATGCTAGTGACAAGCTCAGTTAAAGGAACCAATGTTCCTTCCATTGGAAACAATGTTATATTTTTCCTGCTGCACAGCAATGGGATCTCAGTAAACCTACCAAATTACAGATCCATAGTTATCTATTTTCCTTTTTAAAAATAGATTGGTTCATCCATAAACAACTATTAACCCACTTTAATAATAATAACCTCTTTCACCTATACAACTTGATTTCAGACCCATCAGAGTAGAGAAATAACATTAATATCATTACTCAATATTGTAAATTAATAAAGAAACCAAAATAAATGGGTAACATTATTATTCCTAGATCTGTTGAATGTATTTAATTACATTTCTCAACAATTACTACACATAAGATTGTCAAAAATTGTACTATGAAATAATGTTATAAAATGTTTAATAACAACCTCACTCAATGCTCAGAAACTGTTACTCTGGAAGAACTCTGACTCATCCTTGTTATCCATAATAGTAACAGTACCACAAGGATCCATACTTAGCCCATTGATATTTAACATACTCATTAAGAAAAAACATGCAAAAATAGGGAACACAAATATTAAACAACATACTGATATCGACATTGATATGTTTACCCATAATCATTCAATAACTTCAGATATTAACATGCATGCCATCATTTCAACACTTTATTAAAATCCCTCAACCCAACTTTCAATAAATAAAAATATTTCTAATACAATAACTGTCAGTACAGGGAATTTGACAATACAATAACTATCAGCACAGGGAATTCAACAAATATGTCAACTTTCATCCTACTTATTTAATCTATTAAACCGCTCTTCCTCTTCCTTTCAGAAAATGCTATTATAAATCTCCTTAAACTGCTAAAACAAATATTCCAATATTTGCTTTTGCAGACAATATAAATATTTATTCAACTCTACCCAATACTGATTTACTTAAAATTTTAATTATCAGTTCTTTTTGCATGCATCCAATTCCAAACTTAATCTGCACAAAATAAATGTATTCCCTTTATCCTTAGTATATAATTATATATAGATATTTCAGTAGTAAATGTTATTAAAATTTATTCTTTTCTTAAATATCTAGGCATATCCTATGACCAGAACAAGAAATCTAGTCAGCAATTTCTAAAATTTAACAACCTTCTAAAGAACTTAATTATGCACTTTTAGAAATGAATGCATTTATTAGACCTAAAGTACATATTCCATTTTTTGTGACCCATTAACTATAACCCATACCGAACATTAAATGGTAAAATGATTGATTTAGCTGATTTTTCATTGTTAAACAACAAAATTGTTTGGCATCTGTTACCTACAGAATCAAACTTCCCAGAAACTATGAGAAAAAAAAACTTAGTTTACCAAAAAGATACTTAATAATTCTAAAAAAAATTAATATTTTTCCTAGAAAAATATGTTCTTAAACCAGAAATCAAATCTAAAACATTTTTAATAATTCTAGAAATGCTTTTCAACAAGAGAAGGCAATATCTAAAGTATTCAATTTGATCCAAAGCTTTAGATTTAAGACTACATGGTTATTTGTTTATATTTAAGGCTGTATGGTTATTTTATAAATATTGAATGCAAATCAATAATTCAATATCATGAAACCATAAACTTAATAAAGCTATTCTTTTTAATATTAAGTCCATTAAAAAAAATCTGTACTCCGTTGATATGTAATAATGCATATATGACCCCGTCGATATTAATTTTGTTCAGTCCTACATATACAACATCTTTCTAAGCATGTGCCTGCAACAAAGTAGACCTGCTTCATATTTTTGTATTGCCCTTTTCTCAAGGCTGTGTGGGATACATTATGCATTAAACTAAATGCATAAGATATGATGATATATCATGGAATTTACAGTTTGTAATATTTCACATTTCTCTGGAACATATAAACAGATATGAACTTAATGTTCTTATTACTCTGTTTGCTTTCATGAAATATTATATTTCATCTGATTGAAGAGATATGACAGTTTAGGGAATCACTGGCACAAGTGCGGACATGTCTTTGGGCTGTAAGAGGAACCTAGAAACACAACAAAAATGTCATATGTACAAAGAGTGGTCTTGGCAAATTATATACTAAATCCAGCCCAGTTTGTACCCAAACCAGAGACCCAAGCACCATCAGCTGGCAATGCTAGCCAAAATACCACTGTGACATCTTTCTTTATGTTGGTGTAAAATAATAAAGCATAAAGAAGTGCAAAATAAATTAGAATTTTAAGGCCATTGCCTTTATTACATCAGTACATATTGTATATATATATATATATATATATATATATATATATATATATGACAATACATACTATTATTTTGTCCACATCACATTTGACAAACAGCATTATAAGAGTACAGACACAGAGTTTGTATTCCACATTAATTAATACAGATGACACAATTATCAGATACATTGAATGTCGTAAGATGTCACACTTTGACACTAATTCTTTTAATGCTGTCTTCTCCAAAGTTAATTAGTCTTCCCTGTTCCACCTCCCTCTTGACGATGCTGTCTCTGCTTCAACTCTACTTTTTTAAACATACTGAACTCTTTAGCACCTATATGCACTGTGCGTGTCAAAACTAATATATCCCCCTGGTGAACCAATGCCACACACTCCCTAATGAAAGCTAGAGACAGAATGTGAAAAACCTGGGTCAAAACCAACCTCCCCATACATCTGAACAAATACGAAGAACTCAGAAACCTAAAAGGCAAGTAAATAAAGACCAAAATGACTACTATAATAATCCACCCAGCTCTCAGAGATCTAATCTTAAGAAATTCTGGCATGCAGTTAATCAAATATTCCATCCTGGTAACCCCTCAGCTCCAAAACCCTGCCATACTAATACACCCCTTGAAACTGTATCAAAATTCAACACCTACTTCATATCATCTATCAGTAAGCTGACAAGTCCTAGCCACTCTATATCCAACTCAGATACTTCTCCGGACCCTCCCTCTATCCAAAACTCTGCAAACACCTTCGTCCTCAAACCTATACCTACTAGTTGCATTAAATCTTTACTTTGCAAACTAAAACCCTGCTCTGCATCTGCAGACTGCTTCCCTCCTCACTTTCTTCACCTAGCTGCTGACTCTGTTACCCTCCCTATTTCCATTCTAATAAACTGGTCCCTCACTGAATCTAAATTTCCTTCTAACTGGAAAGAATTCTATATCCTACCCATTCACAAAGAGGGCAACTCCATTGAAATCTCCAACTTCAGACCAACAGACATCCTCTCACCTCTCTCTAAATTACTTGAGAAATGCATGCAAAAGCAAGTTATGGAACACCTACTTCAGGAAAATCTGCTTACCCCTACACAACATGGCTTCCGTCCTAAACATAGCACAACTACTGCCCTCCTCTCCTTCTCCAATACCGTCTCTCAGACTAGGGGTAACAACAAACTGGTGTCATGCTTATTCCTAGAACTTTCCAAAGCATTCAAAACCGTGTCTCACTCCAATCTTCTGAACAAACTTACTAATCACAACTTCTCCTCCCTGCTACTATCTGGTTTTCCAACTACCTCTCAAACTGACTACAGTCAGTTAAATGACTCTCTGCTCTCTCCTTTCCCCTCCACTCCCTATCAAAATGGATGCCCCTCAAGAATCATTTCTTGGGCCACTGCTCTTTAATATTTTCACTAATTTACTCTACAACGCCTATCCCCTACTCTCATCCAATATTCTGATGCCTCTACTGTCATCACCATATCAGACACCCTGCCTTGACTTACATAGCATTACTCAGAAATCCTTCAATTCCATTGAGTCCTGGCTATCCCACAACCAGCTAATTCTAAATGCAAAAAAAAGACTAAATTCTTACTATTTCTCCCCAAAAGACTAAATAACCTCAAGTCCACCTTCACTATCCACTCTCTAGACAATATACTCATCCTAGTCAAACCCCACACTAAACTTCTTGGGTCTTCATTGATGACCAACTGAAATTTGATTTGCACATCAACAACTGTATTAAAAAAACATCAAAAACTCGGCCTCATATACAGAAACAAGAAATACCTATCAAACAATGCCAAGATTACCTTTTCTCACACCTAACCTCCTACCAAGCCTAATATACAGCTCCCAGATCCTCTTCAACCTCAAAACCGCCCTCCTAACCAAACTAGAAAATACCTATAGCAAAGTGGCTAGATTCGCTGCTAATCAAACCTACAAATCCCACCACTGTCTCTCTCTAAAAAACTTAAACTGCTTGGAAATACCCCACTTGCTTTTTCTCTTGCAACTTCAGATTATTCACTCTGTCCTTTACCAGGACTCTTTCTGTCCTAGCTTAACTCCTCTGATCTTCTCATATACCCCCTCTAGGTCCCTCCGAAGCTCAGACCAAAACCTACTAGACATCTACAAACCCAAGAGCAAATGCGGTCAAAACCTCTATAGCTATCACCCTGCCATCTCCTGAAACAAACTTCCACTAGAAGTTCAAACTCTTAAACAACCACAAATATTCAAATCAGCTGCCAAAGACTTACTAAAAAAACACTGGATATGCCACTGTACTCACCCCCCTTAAACACCCATCCTTTCCTATCTGTAATCCTGTTTGCCTTCTACCCATTCCTATTTTGCATTCTACAACCATCTGTCTTTCTCCCTTAACTAGATTATTTTTGTCTTTTACTCCCTCTCATTCATCCTTACTAATATACCCCCTGCATATCTTTTCATATTACAACTACCTGGCTGTATTTACAACTGCATCCTTCTTTCTCTCTCTTTATATATATATTAATATATTTCCAAATGTAATATCAACACAATACCTTTATACGTTATCAATGATTGTATTTTTTTTTTCTTGAGTTACAATGTTAGATTTTTTGTATACTTTTGAGCTTAAGCATTGTTAATACTTTCTTTGTGCAATTTTGCTTAAATGTAAGTAATGTATAGCTTTTCTCCCCGGGCCCTTGCAGAAAAAGGGCTATCAGCTTAGGCAGACAAACCCAGTCAACAAATGTAAAATAAAATAAATAATAATAAATAAATTATCACTTATTTTAAAGGAAATGAACAGAGCAGACAAGAAAAAAATGATACAGAAAAAAAGAAGCATGCAATATCCTCCTATAAGCTAGTAGCTTCCCAAAAAGGGAAGGCAGCCATCACAAATGCTTGGCCAAATAGAAATTTTACTCATGATAGTATTGTTACAACCCATCTCATGACAACACTAAAGAGAAGAGATTAAACCTATCAACTCTTAGCTCTGGAGGGCAGGATAATATGTCTAATGAGAAAACAAATTGGAGGACAGGCATGATTATGAAGACAACTTAAATATCCAAGTCAGAAGGCAGATTTATTTTGTAATGGAGTTTAATGTAGTGGCCACTAGTATTGTACAACTGGTTAAAAACTTAGCCCATATTAATGCAAGATAATTTAGTAGCTAAGTTAGTTGAGAAATCTCCTGTGGTTTCTTACAAGAGAAGAAAGACATTATCTGATATGATTGTTAAAAATTATTTTATATATGAGAACTCTGTTATTTTAATTAGACAAATATATAGTACACACACGTTTGTGGTGTCTGTCCTATATGTCACAACATATTTCCAGCTATCAGCAGTGTTCCTTTTCATATAATGGTGGTATTTACTTGTAATACTATGCAGGTTGTTTATGTCTTAAAATGTCCATGTGATTTTTTTTTATATTGGTGAAACTAAACATAAATCTAGCTATAGAATAAAGGAATACTTAGGAGATATATGTAGAGCAAAAGTAGAGAGTGCTGTGGGTAAACATTTTTTACAGGAACATGATAAAATGCTAATTTATTACAAGCTACAATATTGTTGCAAGTTAGAGTTAAACCATGAGAACAACAAACAATTAAATAATAACTATTATAATAAGAGATTTTATGTATATTAAAATATAGTACTTTGGGCTCTAAGGGGCTAAATAGGAAAATTAATTGGAAATATTTGATATAATCTATTTAATGTTTGGTGTTTTAGTATATACTGTTTTTAATTTCTTTTAGTATATATTGTATGTGTTTAATTTATGATGTAACTTCCTTAGATGGCATTACATCTGAGGTGCTAAAAGTGTTTATGTGTTTGTGTCATTAAACTTGCTACTTTTTTGGTCATAGCTGAGATTTTTCTTCCCTTGTTGCCTTACATATAATGTGTCCATGATCCACCATAATTGCCTATAACACCAGCATTTCTGTGGAGTAAAGATTATGTTGTCAGCCATCCACTCTTTGCTATCTAGTCTATTCATAAAAAGTTTCATACATTCCCTTCAATATGAGATTCATATTTTACCAAGTTGAGTTATTAGATGTATTCCACTGTCTTGTCATGGCCTTCTTTGCAGCTAGCAGAATAACACTCAATAATAACAACTCATGTATTGCCCAGACCTTTTTATTATGTAAACTCAATCAAAACAGGGAGGGATCCACTCAAGTCTATCTAGTTCTAATTCAAGAAATAGCCAACCTCTGCAATTCTTTAGACAGGGCAGCTTCATAAGACATGCCATCAGTCCCTAAACTCTCCCTCCAACGCTCACCAACAGTTGGATGACAACCTAGGAAACATTTCTGCCAACGTATTCAGTTCTTAAAAACTATTTATGTTACACTGGTAATTGTTTGATATTCTGAGACTTGTTTACTCAAGACCTAGACTAGAGAAATCGAATGATCAAAAATGCAGACTTGCATATATAAAGTCTCAGATTACATTTTCTCAAAATATTCTGTTTTCTTTGCGGTATGGCAATGTTGGAGTTTATATGTGTGTATATATATATATATATATATATATATATATATATATATATATATATATAAATAAAGAGAGAGAGAGACAGAGGGATAAGCTTGGGGTATGTGGGACTTGTTGCTACATTTGCATTCGGGGGGCTTTCACCCTTGAAAAAAATATCTGTAAAGGAGAATAACAATTTTTCATACTCATTGTTCTCTTATAGTTTTGAACTTTTTTGTAATTCTAGTGCTCGGAGTTACTAGGCTCTGAGTTACAATACAGAGATGTGTATACATTACCAGAAAAAAAAACTTATACAGGAATAACCTTCAAATCCAAAGCAATATACCTGCTATTATTGCATTATTACCTTTATGCAGTCTAATATCCAGAATCTTTTCCCATTTGTCCCAGATTTGATACCATTGGGTCAGACATTAAACATTATAGGGCTCTTTGCACCCCAGGCAAAACACTCTACATTGTCAATTCACCTGTCCTTGCTACAACCCACAGATAATCAGATGGGGGAAAAAGTAGCTGCTACACTTTGAACATACAGCTCCCTGGTCAAATAATCTCTGACCTGAAGAAATTGAAATAGACTTGCTACCAGAATCAAACATGTTTCCCCTCAGATCTTGAAAAGACTAGTGATGGCATATCTAAAAATTTAGCTCCATACTGTTACCACATGACACTGACTTCGGAAAATTCATACTCCACAAAGATTATTTTTTAGTGCTTAATAGAGCTTAACAAAAAGTCCCATGATCTCTTACACTTCCAGCTAAAGTCTAGATTATCAAGAGTTGCCTTGGTATATCTAGTTCATCTCTCCTTTCAGCAGAAAGTTCCAACATACTGTCAGTCTCTCCAGTACGTCTAAGCTACATATCTTTCTACAAGGCCTTACAATATGGAGCAACCCATTAGTATAACCTCACCTGACCCAGAGCTCCTAAAAATATCAAACCTGATTTAGACAGTTAATCATTTTCTCTCTCTGTCTTCTTGACAGTGTATATATAGGTTAGGAGCTGCAACACTGGGAGTGATTACTCATCTAAATAAGCCTCATGCCTCTCTGTTAAATGGTCCTCAAGCTACTCAATCAGACTCCCACTTGAAATGGTATAAAGCAAGAAAGTAACAAAAAAGCAAAACAAAAAAAAAAAAAAAACATATCTTCACTGCCAAAACTTGGAATGGAAGTCTCAAACCCAGTACCTCCAATCTCTTGTAGCAACCTTATACCTTATATCTTTGGAAGTCTTTAAAAGGCCTTATCGGTGTGGAGATAACTGGTGATCTTAAGTACGTCACCGATTACTTTATGTAATCTACCAGGAAAATCTGAGTCATACTATCAACAGAAACTCCTCTCATTACTGGAATCTGTGTTTTGTCTTCATTCACTTCATAACTCATCAATTCTCAAGTATTCTCATAATGTTCAAAAATGCACCCATATCTCTTTTGGGGGCACCTCAGTAGATCAACACATGACATGCAGAAAGAGGCACCTTGTGCTCAGATCTTCCCCTTTTAGACCCCTATAAAGAGATTAACTGAAAACAAGAGCAAACTAAATATGAGAAGCGAAGCACCCATGTATTGGACCTCTTGCCACAGCAAACCTGTAGGACACCCTACTGGTTAGCTTGTTCTGAGCTGTTACTGCATCAACATGCAAGGTTTGAAACATTATCACAAAGGTCATTGGGAAGCCAAATCTTTGCAAGGTAACAGGAAAAAGCTACAGTACTTATCAAATGCCTTTTCAACATCCATACTTAGAAGAGATGATGTATCAGCAAAAGAGTTTGGTTTATGTAGAGCTGCATTTGCTTCCTGAGATAAATCTGCAATGGACCCTATGTGCCGGTGCACAACAATATCAGAGCGATGTCCTGTGACTTATGGAGATAAAAACATTATGATCATAATTTAGGACTAATACCAGTCTATATGAAGCCACTTGATCAATATTATTTTCCTCTTTATGTATAAAACTGCCAACAGTGAATCCTCCATGTAGTAGGAAGCCCACCTTTTCTTATAGTAGGAAGCCCACCTTTTCTTATAGTAGGAAGCCCACCTTTTCTTATCTCCTCCATCAACTTGACTAAACAAGGGATAAGCACTTCAGAGTTCTTAGCATGTCTAGAGGGAATACATTTATACCTACTGTCTTTCATTTGGCTGCTCTTTTAATGACCACTAATATTTTGTTATCTCTTACTGGGATCAAAACAGACCCATATTAAGCCTCTGTTGTGGACTGAATTGCCAGCCAATCCAAACATTATGCCCTTTTTTAGCCTACCTTCCCCACCCACAGGTACTGCTCTACAAAGTGTACCATCATGTTTCATAAAGTCTTTCTTATTATTTCAAATAGACATATCTTTCTGCATCCCTCAGTCTAATTGTAATGCTATGCCCCTGTTTGCCCTCAGAGTTATACTCAATTTGCAGGACTCCAAATACAAACTCCATTTTTCCATCAACTATTGATTGCTCCCCATAGCTTAATTTATTTTAAATCATAAAGGCAGGGACCCTCTTTGCCTCTGAAAGTACATCAGCCAGTTTTACCAGGCCTCTAACTGGGCATACAGCCTATGGTACATATGAATTGCATATTGCCATAAATAGCTCCAATGTACCACCTTAAATTCATCACTTTGAAAACCCCTGCCCTTCTACTTTTGAGTAAGCATATCGTTCAAGATTTGTGCTCATGTTTTTTATCCTCACAGTAGTATACAATGGACTGGGACATCAGCAATTCTCTCTTCATCTATCCACAAGTTTATAGTAGCAGGACATGCTCTAACAGAATGAAAAAGTCTGGCACATCACAGAAAAATACAAGGATTATATCTATTCTTAAATAAAATAAAAACCACTCAATGGTGAATAATGGATGAAATTTGGTGGAGGCTGTTTCACTTTCAGGAAGGGATCCAACAGACCCTACTCTTGGTTAATTTCCTCAGATGAATTTCTCAACTTCCATAGGACTTCTTTTTATTTATAAAAAGATTGGAGACCTCCAGGGAAGACAAACTGTACCACTCTCCAGCTACTGATAACCAGACCTCTCCAAAATCAATCATAACCGCAAAGAAATGGCATCCTGTCTTAACTGAATGCTGTTGCACATATAAAGTTTCCATAGTCACCACCAATGGCTCCCTTCTCAGCTTTATCAGAACCACTCTATTAGCCATAGCTTATAATGCTCCAATGACCTGACATCTGGACATTATAGCCAGCAATACACATGCTCCTCTTTCTTCTCATGGGGACAGAAGGTGAACTTTTGCAGTTAAACCCCTGACTATTTAGTTTCAAATGTTCAGTCTGCATCATATGGGTTTCATGCAGACACGTGTTCTCTGGTTTTATGTTTTTAGTGTAACTGAAGAGAATAGTCTCTTGGCTATCCCATTTCTATTGAAAAGAAAAAAAATGTTCATTATACCAATTTGAGGAAGAACTTCAGCAAAGAATAGAAGAATGGAATGTAAAACCGAAGACACATGGGATGAAACTGAGTACAGATAAGACAATTGTAATGGCAGCAAATGGGAGAAATCTGAAGAAACTTAGAATTGAGATAGAAGGGAGCTAAGAATAGGTTAAAAGCTTCACCTTACTGGCAGTGGCACTGAGGAGAAGAGAAGTCTGAATGAGGAGGTCAAAGCTGGAATCAGAGGCGATGCAGTTGGAATCAGAGGGGCTGCAGTCAACTGCCACAGAGTGTCAGGTACAGTACTTGAGAGAAGAATGCCAAAGAGGCTGAAAGAGTAAGGTGTTCAAAATAGTGACACAACTAGTCAGTACTATAGTATAGTACAGAAACCTGGGCACTAAAAGCAGAGCAATTGAGAAAACTAGATGTGATGGAGATAAAGTGCCTGAGAAGTGTGGTAGGATGCACACTGTGTGACAGATGAAGGAATGAGGACCTAAGAGCAGAAGGTCAAAGAGAAAAGATTATGGGGGCTCACACACATGCAGAAAAGCAGAAACCAATCTGGTGATGAAGATTTGGCACAGACAGACAACAGACAAGAGGAAATGAGGGCATCCAACAAAGATGTGGATGGACTGTGTTAGAGAAGGCCTTCAAAAGTCAGGCATGAGTGTCAAAGAAGGCAGGAGAGTGGCATTGAATAAAGAGAGATAGCTACAGTTGACAGGACACCCTGACCCCATGTAGAAAAATGGGAAAGGGAAGGTGACGATGATGATGATGATGATGACCCATACTAATCGGATTTTAAGAATTTCCTTCTGACTTTTCTCATATAACATTAACAAAAACCTGGTTATAACTCCTTAGGCCAGATATCAATTTCATTTTAATATAGGATAACATTCATTGTTAGCATTTTTAAACACAGGAACTAACAATAAACATAGATCTCACACAAACTATGCCTGTCACTCTTATTAAAAGAGTAATTTATCTCTTTTGTTAGTGTTCACAGAAACCTGTGCCTTCAAGTTGACTTGAATGTTACAACTACCTATAAAGCACCCAACAACTTTTTGAAGCAGGCAACAAAATCCAGTCTCCTCCAGTTCAAGCCATCTGACTCTTTAATTTCTTTATCAGTATAGTAATTTAACCAACTGTCAACTAATTATTATGATTTCTGTTGATATGATGAAGCCCATGCAATCTAGATGAAAACAAGCATTTTATGCCTTCTTGGATATTATCTGTGTTGTAATAAAGCTTTCCATGGTTTAAAAAGAAAGAAGTCTGTGGAAATCATTTTCACAGAAGGTAGTGAATTATGTTAACTCATACTGTTTTCAGCTGAGTTATTTGTTTAGCAGTCATGTATCACCTTTGTATTAAGTTTCCCTTTGAGCCACATTGAGCTAATTATGAGAAACTTTCTTCCTAGGCCTGTTACAATCAAGCATTTTTAAATCTCAGTTTGTAGTCTCAACCAGCCAAATTCACTACGGAAAAACCCAAGATAGAATAACTTTGTTTTTTTCTTAATGCAAAGGGAAAAGCTTACCCTGATAGCCTTCCTCTAAACATGTAATTTGGATGTAAGTGCTACAACTTTCAGTCATTAAACATTTCATTTTGATTAGGTCAGCTAATTTGCCCTCTCCTCATCAAATGAAGAGCAGATGGCAATCCCTCACCCAGTGGTTTGGGGGAACTCTTTCCCATTGCCTTCCAACCTTATTATTGAAGGTCAGTGCATGAATAAAATGTCCAAATATTCACATATTAAATAAAACGTACAGACATTGATGCTTTATAGCAACCCCTGAATCTCCAACTGCACCAGCAACTAACTGCTACCATGACTGACATCCATGTATGAACAAATTAGAAAGCAAAGTATTTATAGTCAGGAGGAAAAGGCGGTGGATCCTATGAGCTTATTGCACCCTTCCCACATATTAACTTTTATAAGGATGATCTGTGATAGACCACATAACTTCTTTAGTACATACAGAAATATTAGAAGAAGAAGTCCTCACACACACTAAGAAGAAGGAAAGTGATATTTGAAAATACTGGTTGTCAAAAAAGATGGTCTTCTTCAAAGACCAGTCCAATGTCCTTCTATTTTCTCCTTTCAAGCATCCTATTCTGTTTATGAAATATTCACATACTGCCACAAACATAGGCATCTTGATGCTTATATGGATGACTCTCACTGCCAAAGAACTCCAGCACAGGAGGAGGCAAAGCATTTGAATATATAGTTGCCTCAAGGATATCTATATCTACAACTTTATCTATATCTATATCTATATATTTATATCTATATCTGTACCTATATCTATATCTATATCTATATATTTCTATCCATATCTACAACTTTATCTATATCTATATCTATATCTATATATTTATATATATATATATATCTGTATCTATATCTATATCTATGTGTATATATTTATTCCTAACTCCAACAAAAATAGCCATCATCATCATCCATCTACTTTTTCCCAATTTTCTACATGGGATCACGGTGTCTTGTCAACTGTCACTGTCTCGATGTATTCAATGCACTCTCCTACCTTCTTTGACACTCTTGCCTAATTGTCACATGTCTTCTCTCTCACAAAATCAGATTAAGTGTAACAATTCTTAGTTCATGTTTGGCAGGTTGATTGGGTTACATCCAGCTTCAACTCAACAGGGCTATCCCAAGTAACCCAAGCTAGGCAACTGGACATTGGCTGGCCAATAGCCTATTGTCCCATGGACATCATGGAGGGTACACACTGGCCAATAGGGGTGCATGCACTCCTCCCACCCATCATTAGCATGGGTTGCTGTAGGTCAGAGTATGCTGGGTCCGCAACCTACTTTTCACCAGCAAATACCCATGCCCATTTGGCAACATTGGTCAACACAATCAAATCACTTACAGCCAATTTTTTACACTGTTGAGCAGCTAGCCCTCTCATGGCAAGCTGTATGTGATCCATGTTCTATCTTGAGAATACTGCACACTACAGTTGGTGAGATCTGTACAACTCTTCCCCCTATAGGGTACCATCTAGAGTATGTGCTGCTGCCCTTGTCTCCATTCTTGAGTAAGTTTGAGGTGGAAACATTCAGCATGATTTTGCGAGTTGGTAGAAACCCCACAGAGACCCAGGGAGGACATGAAAACTCCATACAGGTATTGGCCAGAGGTCAGAATTAAACCTTGTACCTTGTGCATGAGATGCAAAGACTTAATCATTATGGCTACTAGTGTAGCTACAAAAATTTATAATAATCGGGATGTATCATCAACCCCAGTAGTTTCTTCCATGTTCCTTCTCCTTATTGAAAATGACCACAGGTGGACACCATCCATAATGTGACACAGCGTCACTGATTTACTTTTTAAGTGCACCCTTGAGCTCCTTTCAAATACATAAGGGCACTACTTCTGCAGAACTAAACTTATACTAAAAATTCAAATTAAGCCCTCAATGGGAACTACCAGAAACTGTTGTCAGCAGGCTGTTCCTCTTAATGATTTTTTTTTTTTTTTTAATAAGCCATATGGGTTTCATGTTACACTGTCTTAATAGCAAACACAGTTCGCTCCTCTCCTTTGGACTTTCCCATCTCTCCTGGCTGTTGATCTCACTGACCTTCACTAGTCCCATTGTTCAGTCAGTTTGCCAGAAGACATTGTTTTGCAGCCTCCCAAGACTAAAAAGTCTTAAACTACATCTATGACAAATGCTTTCAAAATCACCAGGTAATTCGACAGATCTAAATGAGTGGGAGAAATGCATTCCTAATTTGCCATGTTTCTGGTGTAGAATAATTGATAAAATACTACTGTTCTGGCATTTAAAAAATCTTGCCACTGATCTACATAAATAACAGTTTTCCTTTCTGTGTAAACCTGGCATACTGACAATGGTCTTGCTTGAATTACAATAGCAGGTGGGAGAATCACTGCTACTGTCCATCTTGATTATAAGCTGACACACACACACATGCTGATAGCCTCCCCCTTTTAATGATGACATCAGAAAACCTGCCATAACCACTTCCTCTAGACTCTCTCGTATCCATGTGAATGAAATGTGTCTTCACTAGTTTCAGCCTGTCACTTTCTCAGATTGGACTGCATCAGACTGGCATCAGTGTTCCAGTTTCTGTATGTGAGTTTCACCTCTCACACTTGCTCTACTCCAGTATGGCTTGTTACATTTCAAACAGCTTCCATAAACAAAGTAAGCTGGCAGCTATGTTTAGTTCCTTCAGCCAGGATCACTCTGAACAAATCACCTTTTGTAATATCATATCTTTCAATCCTGTCCTTGCCTGGTGCCTTGTACTTTAAGAAAGACAATCACTGATCTATAACTTAGAAATAGCATCCACTTCTGTAGTTTTTTCAAGTAATTTGACCATATCACTTTGCAGACTGGACTTTTGGAAACTAGAATTCTCTCCTTACTGCCCCAAAATGAGAAATCTGGTTCATCAGCATTAATGAGTCAGGTGATCCACAGGGGTCAGACTAGTCTGCCATGGTCTCCCCCTCCTCATGGGATGCCCAGTTAAATTAAATATTAAGAAAAACATAATGATTAAGTGATGCAACCATGATGACAATCTGCTTAGCATGTAAAGGTACGATAGAAGTGATTTTAGTAGACATATACATTATTCATTTCAGTAAGGTAACATAGGAATGATTTTATTAGACATAAACAGCATTCATTTCAGTATGTTTTGGTCAGGTGCATTTAGAGAATCAGTTCCGCCTCAGAAAAGTGACTGTCTTCCTTGAGCTACTCCCCTTCACCCTTCTACCCCATTCACATAATTCACTATATCAGACAATCAGACATATTGATGAGCCAGGCAACCTGTGCATACCTCTCAACCTCTTAGAGCAGAATGTCTGGACAAAGCCATCGATAATGGGGGAACAAAGGCCCAAAAATAGGGACACTTTTTAAATATTGCTCTTACAAACTTAAAAAAAATGATAGAATTACAGGTTTTACATTAGCATGAATTTTTCTGAAGGGTATGGTCTAAAACTCAAATGTCTGTCATTATTTTTTGAATTTAACCCTCAATGATTTGCCAGGAAAACACAATTTTATGAGAAATGGACCAAAAATATGATGCAAAAATCTGGACATCCTGTGAAAATCTGTACAGTTGAGAGGTCTGTGTCCTTTGTAAATCATGGCATGGAGTTTTAAGCATAAATTCTCTAAACTAATTTGAAAACACTTTTGCTATTCTCCATGAAATCTAATAACATGATTTTACATTCTGTACAGATGCAGTTGAAACTTGACCTTATGTTGGACTTTTATGCATTTGGAATTGGCTAACATTTTTGTTACTTTTGACTAAAATCCACTCAGCAGTGATTTTCCAGTTTCCCACAAAGCAAACACAGATGGCACTGGCAAGAGTCATTATCTGTAAACTTTCCCACCAAAATAAACTTTAAGACAGTATACTCTTCACTGCTGAAGGCATTTGAAAGAAAGCACATTGCCTTCTATTGCTTAGACGTAATTGTTTCCCAAATCTCTTTCCATCCTAAACTTTTGTACATATTAGGAAGTAAATTAGTCAAAGTTTTGTCTATGTAGTATCTTTTAAAATTTATAGCTTTTTCTACTACAGTTATTAATAAATGTCATGCTGCTTAAATCATATTCCCAACACACAAGTAAATATGCTAAAATATTCCTGAAATACTATAAAGCAGTATACACAGTATGTGAAATAAGAAATAAAAACAATATTACTTGTAAGTGAAATGCAAAAATATTCACTGTTTTGTGCTTCATATCTGAACAGGAAGATCTGGTGGAACAGATGCTTTCTTTGTGAAATGAAAATAATTTCTATGACAACTGATAACACCATCCCTGCTGGAGGACTACAACTTCACAAGATACAGATGCAGCATTTCTACAGTCTTTTGGTACATTTTCAAAAAAGGAAATCTCTGAAGCAAAACAGTTGCTTTAAATGTAAAACAGAACACTTATGAGAGAACGATCTAACTGCTAAGATTTTTGGAAATGAAGCAAATGGCTTCTGAATCTACCAGAACCCATTTACAAATGGGTATTTCAATTTTATGATTGCGCTGTTAGACTGAAAACACTCTTTGGACAGACTCTGTTCCAATACAAGTACTTATGTGTGAAGCCTATTTAAGTGTGCTGTATATGACCTGCAGTTTCAGTACCTGAGATATTTTGTGAACATGATTATGACAAGTGATTCAGATGAAATATGATGAGAAGAACAGCTACATGCCCTCCATGCAGAAGCTGTGCTAGACAACTTATTTCACCTTGTTTTTCTCAAAATGGTTGTCCCCTTGCTTTCCACCCCTGTTAAACATGTATATAATCTCTCTGTTACAAACATTATTCCCAACAGATCCTAAAGAGTTACCCAATAGCTCTGTATTTATTTATCTAGCTACCATTTTTTAACAGGGGTAAATCACTTGTCCAGATGAACTGCTTTCAGGTTCAGTTGAGGATACAGTAACATGCAAGGTATGTTACAGTATTAAATCAAATGGTGCTCTAATGAAATGCTGGCACTTGAACAGCGGAGTGCTGACAAGCTGAAAAAATAAAATAAAACCGAAAACACAGAAGAGCAAATCTCGAAAATTGCTCTTCTCCTTTAAAATTCTTTTTGAGGTGGGGTGGTTTGGCGGGGAGGCTATACCAACTCCAACATCATCATACCTCAGAGAAAAAAGAATATTCTGAGAAATGGCATGTCGGACTTAGTATGTGTAAGTCAGTTATTTTAGCCAGTCAGTCTCCATATTTTGGCACTCACTATTGTGGGTCCTGATAATTCAAATGGTTATCAAATCAAGTATTAATCATAATGTCTATATGCAAATTATACTTTGTACATTATAAAGGGGGTCAAAACAGAACCTGGAACAAATTAGCCTCTTACATCCTCCCAAACACTTTTGAGAAGAAGTTAACTTACTTACAAGAAGAAGACCTACTTGTGATACCCTGTCTACAAACACCATTCAATGTGGTACAGCAGGAAGAAGACCTCCTTATGATACCCTGTCTACAAACACCATTCAGTGTGGTACAACAGGAAGAAAACCTCCTCATGACACCCTGTCTACAAACACCATTCAATGTGGTACAACAGGAAGAAAACCTCCTCATGATACCCGGGCTACAATCACCATTCAATGTGGTACAGCAGGAAGAAAACCTCCTCATGATGCCATGCCTACAATCACCATTCAATGTGGTACAACAGGAAGAACACTTCCTCATGATACCCCATCTACAATCACCATTCAATGTGGTACAGCAGGAAGAATACCTCCTCATGATACCATGCCTACAAACACCATTCAGTGTGATACAACAGGAAGAAAACCTCCTCATGATACCATGTCTACAAAGACCATTCAACGTTGTACAACAGGAAGAAAACCTCCTCATGATACCATGTCTACAGACACCATTCAATGTGGTACAACAGGAAGAAAACCTCCTCATGATACCATGTCTACAATCACCATTCGATGTGGTACAACAGGAAGAACACCACCTCATGATACCCTGTCTATGACCACCATTCAATGTGGTGCAATAGGAAGAAAACCTCCTCATGATACCCTGTCTACAAACACCATTCAATGTGGTACATAAGTAAGAAAACCTCCTCATGACACCCTGTCTACAAACACCATTCAATGTGGTACAAAAGGAAGAAAACCTCCTCATGATACCCTGTCTACAAACACCATTCAATGTGGTACAACAGTAAGTAAACCTCCTCATTACACCCTTTCTACAAACACCATTCAATGTGGTACATCAGGAAGAAAACCTCCTCATGATACCCTGTCTACAAACACCATTCAATGTGGTACAACAGTAAGTAAACCTCCTCATGATACCCTGTCTGCAAACACCATTCAATGTGGTACAACAGTAAGTAAACCTCCTCATGATACCCTGTCTAAAAACACCATGCAATGTGGTACAACAGTAAGTAAACCTCCTTATGATACCCTTTCTACAAACACCATTCAGTGTGGTACAACAGTAAGTAAACCTTCTCATGATACTCTGTCTACAAACACCATTCAATGTGGTACAAAAGGAAGAAAACCTCCTCATGATACCCTGTCTACAAACACCATTCAATGTGGTACAACAGTAAGTAAACCTCCTCATTACACCCTTTCTACAAACACCATTCAATGTGGTACATCAGGAAGAAAACCTCCTCATGATACCCTGTCTACAAACACCATTCAATGTGGTACAACAGTAAGTAAACCTCCTCATGATACCCTGTCTGCAAACACCATTCAATGTGGTACAACAGTAAGTAAACCTCCTCATGATACCCTGTCTAAAAACACCATGCAATGTGGTACAACAGTAAGTAAACCTCCTTATGATACCCTGTCTACAAACACCATTCAATGTGGTACAACAGTAAGAAAACCTCCTCATGATACCCTGTCTGCAAACACTATTTAGTGTGGTACAAGAAAACTTTTGTCTGTGGATTTTCTTAAACAATTTAGCAATCTCCCATCAATAAATTCCACACCTCCCACAGATCATGCATTGCCCACCCTGCCGCTATTCACCCCTCTCTTCCACATCAAATGCATGTGCCCCAAAGAAGTCTCTATTCTACCTGAAAATATTTCCATTGACACCCCCCCCCCGGATCCAACAACATAACCCCCTGGTTCATATATCACTGTATTTACAGTATGTATTCCTTTCACTGAGAAATATATTCTATGTCTCACACAAAACATCATGCCACAGATTTGGAAAACTGCTCTAATTAAACCCCTCCCAAGCAAGCCATCCCCAAAGATGCCTTTCATTTCTGCTCAATATTCTACACCCGACTTTCCCTCTATATCCAGCAATAATATCTTCTCTCCTGCAAACAACATGGATTCTGGCCTGGATGAAGTACTATGACAGCAATTTGGTCACTAACTGATGCCTTACTAATAAACTCTGATAGTGGCCTCCTTAGAGGTTCCATATTTATAGATCTGACAAAGGCGTTTGATCTCATTGACCACTATCTTCTTCAAAACAAACTATTTGAAATTGGTATCAGTCCAGACTCCTCTCCCTGGTTGAAAAACTTCCCAACTGACAGACCCTTCAGAGTTAAAATAAGATCCTTGCAATTAGAGTCCACACCTATTACCAAAAAGGGTACCACAAGGATCCATTCTTTTACCCCTCCTCTTATCCATATGCATTAACAAACTTCCCTGCAACCTCCCTCATGTCCCACTTATCTTCTGTGAGGATGACATGGTCATTTTACCAGTGAGGTCACTTTCATACCAACATTCACTGCCAACTCAAATTAGACTTACCTGAGCTTCACCAGTGGCTCATAAACCATAAACTACTTCTCAACCCCATTAAGATGAAAACTATTATTTTTGGAACTCCACAGAAAATTCACCAGGCACCTGACTATTTGACTATCTTTGACCTAATCAACTATGCCACAGAGACAACCTGCACCTTCAAATGCCTAATACTATGGCTTGATTACTCACTAAACTTCCATTTCCAAACAGACAGAGTGAGATCCAGAATAAACTTCTTCTTCTTATTAGCCCAAAAAATCTCCCTTTTTCTATCCCAACCAGCCAGAGCAGCCACTGGCAAAGGAGTTCTCCTTTTTCATCTTGAAAATGGGCTCCCGGATTTTGATTCTGCCTCCAAGAATAAACATTGCCACACTCCAGACTATCTCTAACAGCATATGCAATTCATTACAGACTCACTTTTCTGTGCGCACAAGTTCATATGTTCATTGGTTCACAGGAGATCACTAGGCTAACGGCTTAAGAACCCTTACAAGCCTAGCCAGTATAACTTGATTTTACCTTATATATGGTACCAAACTCCACAGCACTGCACATGCTTTTTCCTCTCAGGGAAAAGAGGATGGCATGGATTTGTGCCTATGCCTTCAGTATCTTACTGATTGCCCCTGCCCATAAGGGATATAGGCACCACTCCAGGTGTGAATTTGTGACTCCCCATCCATTTATCCAAACTGCATTTGAAGAGGGCCAGGTAAGGGCTGTGCTTAATGTGAATAGGAAGTCTACTCCAAAGAAGGGGCCAATCTCTGAGACACATTTCTGTCACTCCAGCATGTTTTGTTTGAGTTGTTGACTAAGTTTAGATCCCTAGATCGGTGACCTTCATTCTGTTTGACTTGCAAATGTGTAGCAGCTCCATCAGGGCTGGAGCTGTGAGTGTCTTGTAGGTCAACTATGGATTACCCCTTAATAGTTGGTAGTAGACAGAGTAAAGGGATAGGACTTTCAGTCTGTCTGCATAGGACATGTTGTTTACACCCTGTATTTTCTTTGTGAGTAATCTCTGAGGTTGCTCCAGCTGCTGTAAGTGTCTAGTCAAGTACATGCATAATGGTGCATTATACTTGATTATTAGTCTTATGAGGGCTGAGTATAGCAGGGCTATAATTTCCTTCAGTCTGGATGCCATACCTTGCATCCTCTATCACCCTAGAAAGAACTAAATGGATACCCATAAAACAAAAATCTAACCTACTTTTATGATCAAAACTCTGCCAACTATTCCAAATCTACACATTTATTTCCTTGCAGACTTCATGAAAACTCTTCCTTATACAACCTGAGACACTACTCATAAGTGACACCAACTCTCATTACCCCTAGAACCAAACTCCACAGCACTGCACATGCTCTGTAACACCAAATCTCATTACCACTAGAACCAAACTCCACAGCACTGCACATGCTCTGTAACACTAACTCTCATTACCCCTGGTACCAAACTCCACAGCACTGCACATGCGCTGTAACACCAACTCTCATTACCCCTGGTACCAAACTTCACAGCACTGCACATGCTCTGTAACACCAACTCGCATTACCCCTGGTACCAAACTCCACAGCACTGCACATGCTCTGTAACACCAACTCTCATTACCTCTAGAACCAAACTCCACAGCACTGCACATGCTCTGTAACACCAACTCTCATTACCCCCTGGTACTAAACTCCACAGCACTGCACATGCTCTGTAACACCAACTCTCATTACCCCTGGTACCAAACTCCACAGCACTGGGCATGCTCTGTAACACCAACTCTCATTACCCCTGGTACCAAACTCCACAGCACTGCACATGCTCTGTAACACCAACTCTCATTACCCCTAGAACCAATCTCCACAGCACTGCACATGCTCTGTAACACTAACTCTCATTACCCCTGGTACCAAACTCCACAGCACTGCACATGCTCTGTAACACCAACTCTCATTACCCCTGGTACCAAACTCCACAGCACTGCACATGCTCTGTAACACCAACTCTCATTACCCGTGGAACCAAACTCCACAGCACTGCACATGCTCTGTAACACCAACTCTCATTACCTCTAGAACCAAACTCCACAGCACTGCACATGCTCTGTAACACCAACTCTCATTACCCCTGGTACCAAACTCCACAGCACTGCACATGCTTTTTCCTCTCAGGCATCTTCTGTTTGGCAAGTTCTCCCAATCAACATTAAGGAAATCAACACTTAAATTCAGAATGCAACTCAAAAGAGCACTTTTTCATCCATACCAAATGCTGTTGCTTCGACACAGGACATATCACCTAACCTATTTCCTTTCCAAATCTCTTCCCCTCTCTCAATATTCACTGAACACTGACACATATATATTATACATTACACTCTGCTTGATTGTACATTACACTGTGCTTACTAGAATGTGTGTACACAGTTTTTTTTTCTATGTACTTAGTCTAAACTATTCTGTCATCACTTACATTTCTGTATTTTTTGTTTATGAAATGCTTTGGATTTCACCTGGGATGAGCCTGAAATTGGTCAGTATTAATTGGTGCACTAACCTGGTAAACACATATAAATAAATAAATAAACAAATGAACAAGAGGTATTACTAGTAAGGTATACAGAGTATTTACAAAGACATGCTAATAAGTAAATTGGTAGTCCTCTAAATTGCCTGTGGTGAGTGTGTGTGTGTGTGTGTGTGTGTGTGTGTGTGTGTGTGTGTGTGTGTGTGTGTGTGTGTGTGTGTGTGTGTGTGTGTGTGTGTGTGTGCTTGTGGTGTGTGTGTGTGTGTGTGTGTGTGTGTGTGTGTGTGTGTGTGTGTGTGTGTGTGTGTGTGTGTGTGTGTGGGTGTGTGTGTAGAGTGTGAGTGAGTGCATGCATAAAATGAACTGGCATCCTGTACAGCAATGGTTTCCTCTACCTTATCCACACTGAGATCCAAGATTTGCTTCGGCTTCCCTATGACCTATACAGGCCTAAAGCAGATGCCCTATGCTGACTATCTAAAAAAACTCCAGCTATACTCTGTGGCATATTTTCTACTCAGAGGCGATCTCTGCTTAACATACAAGGCTATGTCAAACCCTGAGCTGTTGGACATGCTCCACTTAAAGAAAACACAATCCCTCAGAGCCACATGCTCCAGAGATCTAAACCTTGTCATCACAATGAACAAAACATGCTGGAGGGATAGGTTCCTGACCCAGAGACTCCCCATACTCTGGAACAGACTACCCATACATGTCAAGCAGAGCGCCTCCTTGCCATCTTCAAAAGAAACCTTGACGACTGGATGGGAGATAGGAAATTCACCCCGGGGATCATGTCAGTCGGCCTGCTAGACAGGGATCCAGGGAAGTAAATATTGTGGGAAGAAATATCCAGGGAATTGTTATAGGCCCTAGGGCCGATAGCCTAGTACCAACCTATGAACCTTGAACTGGACAAAGTGGATCCTGGAGAATAAATTAATTTATTAAGTAATGCTAGAGAACAGCTAACACTAAAATGTTAAGAAAATTAATACTACTGACAGAGTGAACGAATGAGGAGGAATCCATGCAGCTAACTAATTCCTAGTTTAAAAAAAAAATCACATTTATTTTCTGTTTTGCAGTAGAAGAGGAAATGGCTCATTATAGTGTGTTTAAAACAGGACCAAGGTCATTAAACAGAAATATTACTGTCATTCTCTCCAGAGATTCTGAAAGTAAGCAGTATTGTCGCCATTTTAAACGAGTGGATAGAAAAGCCTGAAGGAGAGGAGTGGTTGGGTATGATACTGTCTTCTCTGCCCAAAGAGTTAATTGTGTGAAACAGAATGCTTATTTATTTGAAACCTGATAACTGGGTAAGTGAGTTGGTCACATGATCCTTTTCAGTCACAACCTGGGTATAGTAGTACAATAACAATAATTCAAAGGAAAGAGAATGACAATAATTTAAAGCTAAACAAGTAAACAATATATACCAGATTACAAAAAGAAAGTAAAAACAAAAAGTTGGCAGTGCAAGAATGCAAACACAAATTAAGATTGCAATAATATCTGAGAATAAATTAATTTAATTTTTTTAAAACACAGTATTTAAAAATGTATACACATAAGTAATGCTTGCAGTAAGAAGGAGTACCTGCTGAAGTTCATCATATTGATCACTGCTGCAGTAGCCTTAACTATATGGGTTATAGCCTACCAAGGATATAACAGGCAGCCAGCTTCCAAAATTTCAGGGTACCCTCCATACACCCACACTGAAAGGCAGCTCAAGATGAGCTGACTAAAAGACAAGTTTAGGTACCATGGCCTTCAGAGCTTTATTACCATCGAAAAGTACACTCCTGTAAGGATTTTGAGGCTCGACGGTTGGATTGGTGCAGTTCCTTTGCTGGATATATGTTTCCTTTGGGAAAAACTTCCATTTTATAAATATTGTTTATATTTTACCACTTTCCTCTTCAGAAAAGTTATTTTAAAGCTAAGAGTTCTATATTTTAATGGACTGTCATGAGACTGCATTGTACTTTTAAACAGGAGTGCTCTGTTTTCCTGTCTTTTTACTGTGTTTTTCCTTTGGGGATAAAACATTGCTTTTAAAGACATGTAGTTTTTACTAGCTTTTGCCACTTGCCTTCCCATGGAAAGAGGCACCATTATTGGCTTGACCATGGTTAGTCCTTCTTACAGCCACAAAAACAAAAAAGTTACACAAACAGCCTTTGAATCCATACCAGGCTAGCAGTTTGCCTCAGCCACAGATGGGTGACACTGCTATGGCCATAGCTTGTTCCACAGTCCACTCATCTTTTACCCTAGATCCCTCTGATATATCACCTACAGCCACTAAGGACCAGGGGTTAACGACATCTTCTGTGGCTGTTGAGGTCCCCTCATTGGGCAAGTGAGAGCCAGTCTTGTGGGATAGGGAACAGGGAAGGCTTCCCTGTTGTGTCAGAATGCTGTGCCCATCACTGGGGAAGCTGCTGCTGCTATTAGTAACATGGCTTGACCCATTTTCCCTGTAAAAAAGAAACAATAAACTAAACATGGTGTTTACCCCTCCTCAAATTTTGTTAGACAGGAGTACTAGGTCTGGCTCAGGGTTTAAGTCAGGCACTGATCTTTCTTATAAAGTAGCGTCTGGTAGAAGAAAGAGGGATACCTCTTTTCCTGAAGAAAGTCAAGATCCTGAATCTGAACCGGAAGATGTAGGGACAAATGCAATATTTCCCCCTTAGATTTCTGATTCAGACTCAAAGAAGAACTCAGTTTCTGATTCTGTCTGTTGGGGGGGGGGGGTTCTCTTTCTCTGAAATTATTCTCTAGAATGTGCAAGAGTTTTCAATGGGAGAGTCCTTCAGAAAATAATATAAGTTATTACAGAAAGATTTTCTGTAACCTACACCCAATCCTCCTGTTGCCAGCTGCCCATAAAAAGGCAGATATGATGTACTAAATTCCTCTGTCTTTTAAGTTATCATACCTATTCCCAAACAATCCCAGTAGCTACAGCTTTAGTTGACCCCACTGCTACTAAATACTTAGTTAATTCCAATTCTACTCTTTCTGATAAGGATGAGAAAATGAGTGCCAACTTTATAGGTTCATAGGTTCATAGGTTCATACTAGGCTATCTGCCCAAGGGCATTTATAAGCCTAGCCCATAGTTATGTGGCTTTCGTCACCCCTTTAGTTTGAATAAAAACTATGCCTATCATTTTTCTGTGCCTCTGTCAAGCAGTGACACTGAAGTAATCCCTGGGGTATATCTGCGATCTCCCATCCATTGGTCAAGATTCCTCTTGAACAAGGCCAGCGAGGTGCTCTGCCTCACATGTACCGGGATTTTGTTCCACAGCATAGGGAGTCTCTGGGTGATGAATCTGTCCCTCCAGCACGTTCTATTTATAACCGTGTCAAGGTTTAAGTCTCCCACCCTTGTGGTTCTGAGGGATCTAGATTTTTTGAGGTGAAGCATATTCATCAAATCTGGGTTTGACATGGCCTTATATGTCAGGCACAGGTCACCTCTGAGCAAGCGGTATGAGACTGAATAGAGCTGGAGTTCTTTCAGTCGGGCAGCATAAGACATATTTTTGAGACCCTTTATCCTTTTGGTGAGGAACTTTTGGGGCCTTTCAAGCTGCAGCAGGTGTCTGGTCAGATACATTCTAAATGGGGCATTGTACTCAATCATAGGTCTAATGAGTGATGAGTACAGGGGGACGATGACCTCCCTTGATCTAGATGTGAATCCCTTCATGATCAGGTGGGCGATATAGAAGGTTTTCCTAACTACTTTAGCAACATGAGTGTCAAGCGAAGGCTACTGTCAACTTGGGTCCCCAGATCCCTGATGACTTTTTCTGTGCTCAGTGGATTGCCACCTATATGGTAGCTAGGGGTAACCTTGTTTTTCCCGAAGGGTATGACTATGCATTTTTTGGCGTTTAACTTCAGGCCATGGCTCTGGCACAAGTTATCCATTTCTGTGAGGCCCTTCTGGAGGATATCTGTGTCAGATGTGTTTTCGACTATGGCCCAGTTTGCAGTCATCTGCAAACTTTGTCAGCCATAACCCTCCTGTGTTTGCTTGTACTTCAGAAAAGTAGATGCCGAACAAGAGTGGACCCAGGACTGAGCCCTGTGGGACACCACTTGTGACAGGCTTTGAGTCTGACATGGCTCCAGCAACTCTGACCCTGTGGGTTCTGTCACTTAGCCAGTTTGCAACCCATCTTGTGATGTATGGGTTTACATTCAAGCTGATGAGTTTTTCGATGATACCTGAGTGGGGTATTGTGTTGAAGGCCTTTGCCAGGTCAAGGTAGGCTGTATGGACTGCCTTTCCCATATCAATGGCCTTGGTGACTGTCTCGAAAAAGTCAACCAAGTTTAAGAGGCAGGATCTGCCTTTGACAAAGCCAAACTGGGTTGGATCCAAAGTCTGCAAGTTCCCTATGTCTTTATTTATGAGTTCCATTATGATCCTCTCCATGGCTTTGCAGATAAGGCTTGTCAAGCTAATGGGGCGGTAATTTCCAGAGTCTGTGGAGGCACTGCCCTTATGAAGTGGGACCACAGTCGCCGTGCGCCACTCCTTGGTGTATCCTGAGGTGAGGCTAAGATTAAACAGCTGTCCTAACTGTGGGTTTAATTCCTCGTTGAGTTCATGAAGCACACAGCCGGGGACACCATCCGGTCCCATGGATGCTGTGTTTTTGCCTTAGTGAGGGCAGTTCTCACCTGGGCGTTGGAGATGTTTGGGGGACTACAATCCTCTGGAATAGATATCTCTCCTTTTGGGGGGGGGGAGAAGTTTGCACTGAACCTGTCAGCCAGTATGTTAGCAATGTGTGTAGGTTCAGTAATTTTCACATCATTTTGAACTAATTCTGAGCATATCTGGGAGTTTCCTCCTAGGTTTCTAACATAGCTAAAGAAGGCCTTATGATTGTCTTTAGAGTCCTTGGCGATTTTTCTCTCAAAATTTGCCTTGGATGATTTTATGAGAGCTCTTAGTTTTTTACTTATAATGATCAAAGGTGTCTTACCTTTCAAGGATTTTGCTCTATCTTGTAGTAGCTTCCTCCTTTTGTTGTAGAGCTTGTTTATGGCTGGGGTCCACCAGACTGGACGCTTGCCTTTGGTACAGAGAGTCTTAGTTTTGTTTGGGATTGCCTGATCCATGCAGTCCTGTAGGTGCTGGTAGAAGGCATTTGTAAGTGATTCAGCAGTTTGAGTAATGTTTACCACTGGCTCAGGGGCCTTAAAGGAGACCACGCTAGTTTTTAAAAGTGTGAAATCGGCTTTTGAGAAGTTTTTCACTGTGGTCTTTTTTGTTTCAGGTGGGGGCGGGATGAGGACCTCCAGCGAGATTAGTTTATGATCTGATCTCACCAGTGAGGGGTATACTTCCAGTGTTGAACATTTTGATCCCATGTTCGTGATGATGAGATCAAGTATGTTTTCTCCTCTTGTGGGGATGGTGACTAGTTGTTCCATGGCATTTGAGTTTATGAACTCCAGGAATCTTTGGGTTAGAGTGTTCGGGCTTGAGTAGTGTTCCCAGTCTATATTAGGGTAGTTGAAGTCACCTAGTATGATGGTGTTTGGAGATACATTTATCCCCTCCAATGTTTTCACAAAGGCCATGTGAGGTTCCTGAGTTTGAGAGGGTGGCCTGTAACATGCTACAAATTGCAGAGCAGTCTTGCCTATGGTTAATTGCACCTGGATGGTCTCCGATGCATCGTGCGTTGCCACCAACCTTGAGGTGTGGGTGTCCTTTATGAATATGGACTTGGGAAAAAAGTGTATACTTCTGCAAGTCTGATTGTCAGAATTTTCAGTTGTTAGCCTCATATGTCAAAGTTTGTTCTGACTAACTGTGTAAGTACGAGGAATGTTTTATCTGCAATTTCTTCTTGTGATGAAAAATCATTTTTAAATAATTTAGTTTATAATATTGCACAGGTCACTAGTCATTGTTTTCAGAGTGTGTGTATGACTGTTGATACTGTCCTGTCCACCGATACTGTTTTAAGGAAATTTGCATGGCTGCATTCTCAGAATCTCTAAGATGAAGTTAAAAATGAGATTTTAAATTACCTTGTGGATGGACATTTAGGTTTTGGCCACTCTGATGCAGAGGTGATCAAAACTTGAGATAAAAGGGAATCAAGAGAATCTCTAAGATTTGTCACCCCCCTTTTCCAAATTTGCTAAGGGATTCTCTTAACTCCTCATCCAATATTGACAAAAAGAAGAACAAATAGTCTTAACAAAATACAAGTAAACAGGTGTTTAAGAGGAAATGGCAAGGCGGTTCCAAAAAGAAGCATCAAACTCCCAAAACCAAGGGAAGTCCAACAAGTTTGAATAGCTATTCAAGAGAGCTTGTGACCCCCCTCCCACCCTACCCCATCTTTCTTCCAGAAAGTCTGAATCACCAGTTTTCTCTTTGGCAACAGATAGTTTCAGACAAATTAGTGCTGAAGATCATTCATTATAGGTTCATAGGTGTTTACTAGGCTAATGACCACAAGGGCCTTTTTAAGACTAACCATGCATCCCAAATCTCTGACAAGTTCTGATACCCTTGATAAGTTTAAACAGGGGTCTGGGAGATGAAACATTTACAAGCAGAGGCCTGGGAAATGAACCATTTACAGGTTGCCTGTGTCCATTAGAGACATAGGTGCCAAACCCGGGATGAATTTCCTGTTCCCCATCCAATTGTCCAAGTTGCACTTGAATTGGGTTAGGGAGGAAATCTGCTTCACATGGATGGGGAGCCTGTTCCATAGATGAGGTAGTCTCTGGGATACATACCTGTCTCTCCAGAAGGTCCTATTTATATCACAGGCAAGGTTTAAGTCTTTAGAACAGGTAATTCTGGTGCTGTTTATTTTGTGTATATGCAGGAGGTCCATCAGAATAGGATCTGACAATGCCCTGTATGCAGGGGTAGCCCGTGCTATTGGACTGCAGCCCCCCCCCCCAGCTGTAAAAGAAAGAAGAAAAAAAATAAAAAATAAGGACAAAAATCACGGACCTTCATGCATGCGCACTTGCAGCATTTCCGACATCCAGACTGCTGCTGAACCAGTCTGGAGCAAGTGCAGAGCTCCGGACTGATTCAGCAGAAGTCCAGATTAGAACCACAGCAGTCAAGAGCATACCAGAAGTCTATGCAGTTAGTTACAACTGCATAGACTGGAAAGGGATTGGACTGCAACATCTGCAGGCTGGCCTGCTCTCTCAGGAAGTAAGGACTTCACCATAGGATCGCTGATATATGGAGCTATACAGCAACAGAAGGTCCTGGACACAAGTAAGTGTATTACAAGCAACAGAAGACTGGTGTGTGTGTGTGTGTGTGTGTGTGTGTGTGTGTGTGTGTGTGTGTGTGTGTGTGTGTGTGTGTGTAATGCCCCAGTTGCTAAATACTGGTGGGTAGAGAATACCTCAGGCTTGAACCCTGTATCTTGGGTGCAGGTGGCAAGGGCCTGAATTCCCTACTCACCACCATTTGTAAAATAATTGCAGATTTTTGCCTCATATTTGTTCTGTTTTGTTCCTCATAAAATCTGTGGTTTCTGTACTTTTGTTTCCTTACACAGTTAGTAGTGCAGTGGTGCTCTGGTTCCATTGTTGCCTGACAGCTACAGGTTCTCTAGTTTGTTTCTTGGCTGGGGTGCCTTCTGTGTGGAGTCTTCATGTTCTCCCATCTTACAAAGACATATGTCTGGAGTGTTTCTCCCTGGACCTCTGCTGAAAATTGGCTTTTGTTGCAAGTCAGACTTTCCTGGTTAATGAATGTTAAATAAATAAAAATAACAGGCATTTGAATTTCAGACTTCATATTCTTGAGAAAGTACATGGTAACGCAAAACATTGTATTCTAGCAATTTTCTAAGTTTATAACATGGATATTTGAAATTTGTCCCTATTTTTGGGACCTGTATTCCCCCATTATTGGCTTCATCCAGGTGTTTTGTGCTAAGGTTGAGAGCTATGGTGAGAACTGAATTCACTGAATATGTTTGCTTATTTTTGGGTCTGTGTCCCACTTCTGTGTGTGACTTTGTCCAGATTTCTTGCTCTGAGGTTGAGAGTGTATCAGAGCCATCACCATCAGCCAGAGACATTTCAAATTGTGAAATACTTGTTGCACCCCATTCCCCCATGTAGTGACTCTGGATATGTCCAAGCAAGGCAAGGAGCAGTTATGCAGTGTAAGTATGCAGAGTATTTCCCCATCCAAGGTAGACACAAGTACGACAGTGGCTTTTCATCTGTCCTTGATTTTGCAGAACGTTCTGGTTTTCTGTCATATTTTTATACTCTTGATTTATGCTTCCTATTATTCAGAAAATGCATGCTGTTGCAGTGCCCTCTTGCTAAGTGTTTAAGTAGCAATGCTTTAATGGCCATCAGGTAAGCTTGTTGGAGATTGTAAGATGCAAGTAAGCTTTAATAAGCATACTGTTAAAAAATTACCAACATTGAAAGCCTTTTTATTGTTGCCATGCAGAGAATATTTACATAACTAGATAACGTATAAGCCTTAGGTATTGAAATGCATATGACAGTATTTGTAATAAAAGACAGGCTTACAGTATTTTCAGAAGCTCATTACATTTGTTAGAGACTTGCAGTCATCTTTGCAGGCTTTACTCGTAAACTAGACAGAATGCCAATCTATTAAGTGTGGTCCATAACTTGTGCAGTAATCCTTTAAGCAATTTATCTTTAGCTTGGTTCTTGTTTGCTGTTCATTTTTTACTTTGATCATGTCTTCCCTATGAAACAAGTAGATAGTTGTTGTCAGGCAGCAGGTCTTTTTTGGATAAGAAACATTTTTACAAGTGGGGGTATCACAGAGATTGCTACTTTCAGCATGTTACTTGGTAATTTTATAAAGCTAAATATAAATTATAATTAGAACTGCAGTGCAAGGAGAAGTGGTTTGAGTTGAATGCTGCTTGTTTCTTTTTATACTTGATTTTGACTGGCATTCCAGTAATGTTTTTAAAAAATAATTTATTTTTTCATGCCTCACAGTCTTTGTGTTTCCATCTAGTTATTAAGTAAGCTGTCATGTAGCCAATGTATTGAAATATTTTGTTCTTCTACACTTCATTTTGTCTTGATTGGACTCTTGTAATGAAGGTTTGGCACCCAGGGCAGTGTATTTAATTAAAGTTCCAGTTGTTGTGGTTTTGAGCATAGCTCCAACCCTTTCTAGTTGGCCACACCCCATCCAATTGGCCCCACCCCATTCAGCTGTCTCCTTTAATTTCAAATCACCAGCTGCCACTGCCTGTATGCCAGGCATAGATCTCCCCTCAAAAACCTGTAGGAGACAGAATGCAGGGATAGGGCCTTGAGGCAGTCTGCATAGGACATTTTACTTATGCCCTGTATTCTTTTAGTGAGGAACCTCTATGGACATTCCAATTGTTGGATATGCCTGGTTGGGTAGATACTAAAGGGGACATTGTACTCAATGACTGGTCTGATGAATGCCAGATACAGTGGAACAATTACTTCCTTGGACTTAGATGCCATACCTTTGTTTATAAGTTGTGCAATATAGAATGATTTCCTCACTACCGTAGTTACGTGATGGTCAAAGGCTAGATCACTATCTATGTGTGTCCCTAAGTCCCTGACTATTGGGTCAGCTCTAAGGGGTATGTTTTCAATATGATAGTTGCCAGGGGTGGATGACTTCCCAAAGGATACTATTATGCATTTCTTAGCATTTAGTTTTAGTCAATGGCTCTGATACCAGTTGTTTGTCTGTGTCAGCCTCTCCTGGAGAACATTTGTGTCAGTGTGGGATTCAATGGCAGCTCCTAATTTGCAATCATCTGCAAATTTAGTCAACCAGAGACCACTGACATTGGCTTTGACTTCACAAAAAGGAGTGGTCCAAAGACTGATCCCTGAGGGACTCCACTTGTGACTGGCTTCTTTGTAGAAGTGGACAGCCCAATTCTAACTTTCCGGGTCCTGTCTGTGAGCCAGTTGGCTATCCACCGGGTGACATACAAGTTTGTACCTAGCCTCTTGAGTTTGTCAGCAATGCCTGAGTGGGGTATTGTGTCAAATGTCTTGGCCAGGTCAAGGTAGGCACTGTGAACTATTGCTCCTTCATCCATTGCTTTGATTACCTTCTCAAAGAAGTCCACAAGGTTCAGTAGGCATAATCTGCCTTTGACGAAACCAAACTAAGTTGAGTCCAGTGTCTGGAGGTTTACTATATCTTTATTGATCATTTCCATGATAATTCTTTCCATGGCTTTACATATAAGATTAGTGAGACTTATGGGTCTGTAGTTTTCAGGGTCTGTAGATGGCCCACCTTTATGGAGAGGGATGACTGTTGCTGTCCTCCATTCATGAGGCATGAAAATACCTCTCAGCCTGGAAACATCAAAAATCTGGACAAGGTCCATGAAAAATAGGTGCACATCTGTATGCTGATTAACGTCTAATTTGCATACATAATTACGTAACCCCAACCACTCCGATGGAATTGTGGGATACCAACTTTCGAACACAAACTGAAGAACAGACAGCCAAAACATGGCACTCGAGTCCCCCTGCAGCCATTCCAGCTATTTCACCCCATTTACCATAAATACTAATGTGTGCATACTGCTTTACTACAATGATTATTTGGATTTTATTTTTACATTTTACAGCACGTCACTGCACAAACACTAACTAACAGACATCTGATAAACAAAGCAATACTGTCTCACAATGAATATAGACTTTGCCTATTCCCTAAGGAATTTCCAGGAGAACTTAATATTATTTAATCATCCCCTAAATTTCCAGGAGAACTTAATATTATTCAATCATCCCCTATTTTAAAAAAGGTTAATGGTGAAAGAGCGTTCTCATGAAGAGTCCCAGCTCCCTGGAACAAACTACAGCTGAAACAAGGTATCAAGATACTCTTAGCAAGTTTAAAAAGCCCTTTTCTGAGCTCTCCATTCCATAGGAATATTAGCAGAAACATTCATGCACTACTAATGGTTCATTTCCTGTTATAAATGTTTTAAGGATAATGGATAAACTCTTTAAAAGGCTAAACATTATAACAATGCTTAGTGTATCAGCTATTTTCCTTTGCCAGTTAACTCTTCCAAGTTCCTACTCTTATGCTCTGTTCTTAGTCTGTAGGCCTGTCTGTGTAAATCTCGGTTTTTAATCACTTTAATTTGAGTCTTTTATTCAAGGAAATTCAATATTGAACAATTAATAAGCAATTTTATGTAGCCAAAATACATTGCACCTCATGTAAACCAATAAAACCTAAAGTAAAAATGTATAAGAACACTCTACTCAACTTTATAAAAACTATATAATAAGTATATATAGACTTTCTAACATTCTGTAACTATGTAAACTTAACACTCTATCATATTTGAAGTGTATAACTTCAGTTGGCTTATAATGTTTATTGCCTCCAAGCACAGTTCTCAGCTGAAAAACTTCTTTGGGCTAATCCTCCTCCTACTTAGTTACCATACAGTAAATAAATAAATACATGTTTCATTTGTCCTAGCCAACAGGATTGGAACATATTAAAAAAAAAAGCATTACCTCCTGCATGGATTATATTTATATTAAAAGATTCAAATTATTCTAAAAGATGACTGAAATGAGAGAAGGCAAAACATTATTAAAAACCTTATTAAAATGTTATGACCTAGGAAAGAATAAGAATGCTGGTAGAGGAGACAGAGAACAAGATTCAGAAGAATTGCCCTACTCATACACGCACACACACAGACACACACACACACACAGATACACACACACACACACAGACACACACACACACACAGACACACACACACACACACACACACACACACACACACACACACACACACACACACACACACACACACACACACACGCACACACACGCACACACACACACACACACACACACACACACACACACACACACACACACACACAGACACACACACAAACAGTCACACACACACACAGACACACACACACACACACAGACACACACAGACACACACACACACAGACACACAGACACACACAGACACACACACACACACACACACAAACAGACACAGACACAGACACACACAGACACACACGCACATACACCTCATGGAATGTGACTAAGCCGGGGGTTGGCAGTTTAGAGGCTCTTTTAAAAAGGACACTCCCTTTTAGCATAAAATGACACCCACATCTCAAAAGATGCCATTTTTTTTCTCTCTCTAATCCATCCATGCAAAACAGCTAAGAAGCCTACCTAATTGCTAGTCTCATAATTCATCTCCTAAATTAAATAGTTATTTTAAGAAAAAAATGCAGACTAGAGTTCAGCATGCTCAGAATGACAAAATGTTTTTATATAAAACAATGCAAGATCTGCTTATCAAGTGCATCCTGCCAAACTACTGTTCAGCAGCATCTCAGTATTCCGATGCTATGTTACACTGCATTTAAAAATCAATATCCTCTTGCAGAAATACAAAGATTACCCTCCGTAAACTGATTTCATGAAAAAAAGACACTCTGTCTCTGCAGAACAAAAGAGTGTGTGCATCCACCAATAAATTAAAGCTAATAAGCACTGTCCTATTTTTTTAGGTTGGGCTACACTATAATTTCTAGAAGCAAACACCGTACTTGTACCTTTCTGAAGAGGACGACTTCTCAGAGTTAACTGACATCAGCAGCTGGATCTTCTTCTTGATTTCTGGAAAAAAATCAGTAAATGCTCACAGCCAGCAATGCTACTTCTTCCCAAAACACTATCCTAAAACGTCCCCCATAATCCTTTTGTTAAGCTATAGCCACAGGTTCCACAGGGATCTTGCAGCCTGTGATTCACTGCTTCTGTAAAGAAAGAGGACTCTCCGTCCCACGCTTACCCACTCGAGCCTCACGCTGCCTCAGCCTGCTGCTTGGAAAATAAAACTGATAGTACATCTGCTGCCTGTAATTCCCGTTGCTGCTATATTCCTGCTCGCAGCTGGCTTGGAAAAAAAATAAAATGACTGAGCAGCATTACTACTGCCATTAATGTTGCTGGCTGCCTGGTAAGGTTCTTGCTGCTCAGTATTCCCTCTCGCAGCCAGCCGGAAATAATGACGTGAGCTCCTTGAGCTCAGTTCCGACTGGCTGGTAGCCCTGATGGCGCTGACATCATCGCGCACGTGATGTCAGCTCCGACAGCGAAATTTTTAAAAAAATAAAAAAAATGAAGCAAAAAAATTGGAAATTAAGGGGTGCCAATCGGGAATCGTGGCACCCCTTCATTTGGACCCCAAAACTCGGTAAATACCGAGTAATTCGGTATGATTGGGAGGTATGGGCATGAAGGCTGTTTGGTGGCTACAGTTAAACAGTAATTCCAGAAGTCCTGATAGGTCATGTTTCATGCTGTTTAGAAGGTATCCTGGGTTATTGTCTGGTACAATTGACGCAGTGCTCATGGTCTTAGACAGAGCATTAAGGACCTGTTCCCTAGAAATGGTAGGGAGAGTTATATTTGATGGTATTTCCTGAGGGAAGGTTGAGGGGGGAAAGTTGGTGCTGAATTTATCAGCCAGGAGGTTTGCTATATCTTCTGGTGCAGTAGAGGTGGCTCCATTTTTCAATGAGCTCTGCATACAATTGTGTATTGCCTTTGAGGCTGCAGACATAGCTAAAGCATGCTTTGTGGTTGTCCTTGGCCTGGGAGGCCAAACTTACATCAAATTTGACTTTGGTAGACTTTGTCTTCTTAGTTGCTTGTTTAGTATGATGAGAGTGCTTTTATCCTGCTGGGTGCTGCACCTCCTAATTTTTGCCACAAAATTATTCCTTCTGTTATACAGTCTATTGATTTTGTGATTCCACCATGGTGGCTTGTTTTTTGAGTTAGTTCTGTACTTCTTCCTGGTGCATACAGCTGCTTCTGTGCAGCTATTAGCATGCTTTCACAGGGCTTCTGTAAATAGTTCTGCACAGGCAGCACTGTTCTCAGGGTTTATGAGGGGTTGAAATTTTGTCAGGTTGTCACTTAATAGCAGGAGGTTAGCCTTATAGTAGTTCCTGAATATTCCAGGTTTAGCTGGGGGCCCAGGTTTTACTTTTACTTCAAGGGGATCATTTTACAGTTTGACCTTACCGGGGAAGACATTACAGTAGGGGTTGTGCAGCACTTTCCCATATTAGTGAGGACCAAATCCAATATGGTTGCACCCCTGGTTGGTGTATTGACTATCTGGTCCAGGGAGTTTGTGTTTATATTGCATATAACCTTGAACTGTTGATGTGCTCTCCATGGCTTTAAATTATATCTCAGTGACCGCAAAGATGTCAGCATTCTTTAAGGTGAAGAGAGCTTCTAAGGTGTGGAATTTTTTTGTTTAGACTCCTAGCACTGAGCAGTCATACCTTTAGATTTTTTTGGTTTTGATTTGGTATATCAGAAGTACTTTCAGTTTGGCATTGCCTAAAAAAGATACTATGGGGGATGACACTGTTTTAGCTAATATTTAAAAGCTTAGAGGGGAGAGGTGCAGACCATCCCTAGCAAAGCAGGGTGGTCTGTTGACCATCTCCTTCCATGCTGACAAATATTGCATCTGCTTAGAATGACACTAGAAACTAAACCAATTATTAAAGTCAGTCATCTTTTGTTCGTATTGTGGCATCATCCTCGGACAAGGTAAAATGCTGCTCAATGTTAGGCTCATAGCAGCTTGAAACACATATTTCTAGCACTCCATGATGTCCCCCTTCATATAGTATAAGGAGGTATGTCTCAGGTCATTTACTCCCACATGGACTATGACTGAATCATACTGGGACTTGTGGTCCTATGACCTGAGTGCATGTGCAATATGGTGGATCCTAGCCCCTGATAAGCAACTGACCATGACTTTCTCCTTACTCAGCCTGGTGAGAGGGACATCAGTGTGTCTCATGATGGAGTATTGAATGATTAGAATGTTGGATTGTGTGGTGGCTTGCCTTATGGGCTTAGAGGTAGAGGCTCCATGAGATGCAGCTCTGTGTGTTGATGTGGGTCTTTCTTTCCAGGAGGTCGTTCCTCTTCCTCCAGATCAGACTCTTTTGTTTCTACTGGTTTTTCATCACATGCTATCCTAAGGAGTGATAGAACCAGCTCCTCTATCCCAAGTGTGGAAGGGTTTTGCTAAAGGATGTTCTTAATGCCAAAGAAAGAAAAATGCTTGCAGATCATTTCTGGATTTTTCTTTCCTGAACTTGTTTATGATAAAGCCCAAATTCAAAATGATGTCAGTTTACAACCTGTTACCTCTTCTTGTTATTTCAAGTTTCCTAGTAACACTAGACATAAAAGATGATTATTATCACATCCCTATTCATCCAGACTTCAGACATTTTTATATATCGAGATCACATTATCATTTCTTCACCTTTGCCTTAATATTTGGATTGTGCTTTGTACCAAGAGTGCTCATAAAGTATCTAGCTGTAGTTATAACTCATTGTAAGCTACAGGGTATTCATATTTTTCCATATTTAGATCACTTACTTATCATTGCAGAGTCTTTTTCAAAGTGTCAGGAATTTTTCTTTTAGGTGAGAGATCGCTGAAACAAGCTGGGATTCCAAGGGAACATTTAAGTCTTTCTTGACTCCTTCACACAGGATTGTGTTCCTGGAATATCAGCTAGACATCTCAGTTCAAAGAGCTTTTCTTCCACAGGGAAAAAAGATCTATGGCTAGATCTATTTCTAAAGTTTTCCACTCAAACTTCAGTCGCAGCAAGGAATATCTCAGGATTTTGGGTTTCATGGTGTCTACATTTCTCATGATACTCCTGGAAAGACTCCACATGTGAAAGGTTCAATGGTTTACGAAGTCTCTTTGGTCTCAGCACCAATACCCTTTGTCTCTTCAAATGCCAGTGCTGGGGTTTGGCAGAAGAGAAATCATTTGGTGGAGACAACAGATATCCTTAAAACCAGGTCTCCCCATCTCCTTCCCTGTTCCAAAGTGGCACCACAGACACCTTAGATTTTGCTTGAGGAGCAGTTTCAAGGGGGATAAAAGTGCAGGGTGTGTGAGACACCAAGGACTGATGCAAGCACATAAATATCAGAGATGCTTGCCCCAATCAAGGCACTAAACTCTTTAAATCAGCTTGCTCCCTGGGACCTCTTCTCATTGTTGCAGATGATTTCACAGTCATGTGGTACACGAACAAGTAGGAGAGAACCTGGCCATACCCCATTTGCAGACTGCCATATTAACTTGTGATATACCTTCACATACATTCTCACTCTACATGTAACCTCTATTATTTCAAAGCAAAACTGTGTGGCAGACAAGCTGAGTTGGACCAGGGCAAACTCTCATGAATGGAAACCAGATTGAGGGTCTTCCATGATTTGATCCATCTGTGGGGAGTTCCTCAAGTAAACCTCTTTGATTTCTCTCTGAACAATCCACTGACAAGATTCTGTTCCAGGACTCCATGCAAGAAGGCCTGAAAGACAGATGCCTTTTCTTTTCCTTGGATAGGAATGTTCCTGTATGCTTTCTCACCCTTTCCACTAATATTTGGGGTACTTCTAAAAATTCAGAAGTAATCTCTCAAGATATTTGTCTTGACTCCCTTCTGGCCCAGGCAACCATGGTTCTTTCTTCTTTTGGAAGAAGCCCGGAGCAATCACAAGTTTTCTTACAGACTGGATTTACTCTCAGAAGATCAGGGGTATTTCATACACCCTGACATCAATCAACTTCAACTGACTGGCTGGAAGGTAGGGTTCTTTATTCCTTTTAAGCACTTGTTTATGTAGGACTTGCAGCAGGTACGTACACAAGCAAAAAAGCCTGCTACTAGAAAATCATATATTAGCAAATGGAAAAGTTCTAGTTGGTGCCAACAACATAACCAGCAGCCATTCAGGGCTAGCTGTTCTCTGGTTTTACAATATTTGTGTGAGTTACTATCATATTGCCTTCCCTATTGCTTTGTCAAGATTCATTTATCTATTTCAGCATGTCTGCCTATGGAGCCTCCTCTTTTAATGCAGTCTCATGTTTTTGAAAGGAGTATTTTCACAAGAGACCTCCAAGTAAATTGGTGGCCCCTCCTTGAGATCTTACTTTTGTGTTAGAGAAGATAACACTTGCTCTGTTTGAACCAGGTAATATGGCTGATGTGTGTGTGTGTGTGTGTGTGTGTGTGTGTGTGTGTGTGTGTGTGTGTGTGTGTGTGTGTGTGTGTGTGTGTGCGCGCACATGCATGCATACGTGTGTGTGTGTGTGTGTGTGTGTGTGTGTGTGTGTGTGTGTGTGTGTGTGTGTGTGTGTGTGTGTGTGTGTGTGTGCCGGATACAGACTTTGTACATACTTGTGCTACACAGTAGTACATTTATGGCTTTCACTCAAAGTTTTTTCTGTTGGTCAGGTGAACAATTAATAGATGTAAAGATTAAGTTGTAAAGTAATTCATTTGCAAGCAGCACTTGCATGGCTCTGATTTCTTGGGTGGAGAAAGCCAGGGAACTTTTTTGGCTAGGCTTATATAGGCCGCAGGGCCGATAGCCTAGTACCTGCCTATGAACCTGTAAACCTATGATCACATTTTTGCTTGACAGTGCAGTTTGGCATTTATTTTTTTAGGTTCCCTTTAACATGAGTCTTAGACAAACTGACTCACACATACCGGGCATAGCATGCTTAATCATTCTTTCATTACAAGGTAATCCTGACTACCAAATTGGTGCAGATAGGAGGCTTTCTGTATTACACTGTAACATTTATTGACTCTCCACAAATGCATGACATCTGATAGCATCAGTGCAGGTCCACACGTTTATCTGTATGTACAGCCCACTGCAAGCATTTGTCAAAATTTCCTCCACTACACTAGTATTATCTTGTGCCTTCAGTCTCATCCGAGTTACTACTAAGCAGATAAGGTGAGATCCTTGCCTTTTCCTTTAGAAAATAGGGGAGACCTCCAACTCCTTTCTCTTGTCTTTCCCTGAGTGAAAAATGGCCCACTGTTAATCATTTAAATCAAGTTCACTGATGTTGCTGATAAGAGATCTTTCTCTCCTACTTTATTATGTCTGGCATAAGTATATAAATGATTTCTTAACAAACTTGCTTAAGGAATCTCTTATAAATCATGTATTATTTAAAGTATTGACCAAGAGGACCTAAAATGTATATAAAGATATCCAACATTATCCCCGGCTGTGTGCTCCATGAACTCAATGAGGAATTAAACCCGCAGTTAGGACAGCTGTTTAATCTTAGCCTCACCTCAGGATACGTACCCAAGGAGTGGCGCATGGCAACTGCGGTCCCACTTCACAAAGGCGGTGCCTCCACCGACCCTGGAAATTACCGTCCCATCAGCTTGACAAGCCTGATCTGCAAAGCTATGGAGAGGATCATAATGGAACTCATAAATAAAGAGATGGGGAACTTGCAGACTTTGGATCCAACCCAGTTTGGCTTTGTCAAAGGCAGATCATGCCTTTTAAACTTGGTTGACTTTTTTGAAACAGTCACCAAGGCCATTGATGAGGGAAAGGCAGTCCATACAGCCTACCTCGACCTGGCAAAGGCTTTCGACACAATACCCCACTCAGGTATCATTGAAAAACTCATCAGCTTAAATGTAAACCCATACATCACAAGATGGGTTGCAAACTGGCTAAGTGACAGAACCCACAGGGTCAGAGTTGCTGGCGCCATGTCAGACTCAAAGCCTGTCACAAGTGGTGTCCCACAGGGCTCTGTCCTGGGCCCACTCTTGTTCAGAATCTACTTTTCAAAAGTACAAGCAAACACAGGAGGGTTATGGCTGACAAAGTTTGCAGATGACTGCAAACTGGGCGCCATAGTGGAGAGCACATCTGACACAGATATCCTTCAGAAGGGTCTCACAGAAACGGATAACTGGTGCCAGAGCCATGGCCTAAAGTTAAACGCCAAGAAATGCATAGTCATACCCTTCGGGAAAAACAAGGTTACCCCTAGCTACCATATAGGTGACAATCCACTGAGCACAGAAGAGGTTATCAGGGATCTGGGGACCCAGGTTGACAGTAACCTTTCGTTTGACACTCACGTTGCTAAAGTAGTTAGGAAGACCTTCTACATTGCCCACCTGATCATGAAGGGATTCACATCTAGATCAAGGGAGGTCATCGTCCCCCTGTACTCATCACTCATCAGACCAATGATTGAGTACAATGCCCCATTCGAATGTATCTGACCCGACACCTGCAGCAGCTGGAAAGGCCCCAAAAGTTCCTCACCAAAAGGATAAAGGGTCTCAAAAATATGTCTTATGCTGCCCGACTGAAGGAACTCCAGCTCTATTCAGTCGCTTACCGCTTACTCAGAGGTGACCTGTGCCTGACATACAAGGCCATGTCAAACCCAGATTTGATGAACATGCTTCACCTCAAAAAATCTAGATCCCTCAAAACTACAAGGGCGGGAGACTTAAACCTTGACACGGTTATTAATAGGACATGCTGGAGGGACAGATTCATCACCCAGAGACTCCCTATGCTGTGGAACAAAATCCCGGTACATGTGAGGCAGAGCACCTCGCTGGCCTTGTTAAAAAGAAATCTTGACCAATGGATGGGAGATCGCAGATATACCCCAGGGATTACCTCAGTGTCACTGCTTGACAGAGGCACAGCAAAATAATGGGCATAGTTTCCTTCAAACTAAAGGGGTAGCGAAAGCCACAAAACTCTGGGCTAGGCTTATAAATGCCCTTGGGCAGATAGCCTAGTATGAACCTATGAACCTATGAACCTATAAACATTAAATTTCACAAATTCAGGCATACTGAATGAAGCTTAGATGTCATCCTACAAGGCTGGAATGCAACAAAACTTTAACATGAAGGAGAACAGGAGTTTGTGTCAGATAAGCAACACATTTGGGCATTAGCTACATATTTTTAAAAAGTGGCTGTGAACTATCTTGTGTAATTAACATTGTGAAGTTACTAAATGGCTCATATGAGAAATATATAATATGGAAAGGTAGAGAGACTTGAAAAATATATACAGTCATTTTTAACTAAAAGCTGCCCAATTTAATGGTACCAAGGGAGAATGAAGGTATAACCCATATACGCAAACTGCTCAGCTGGATCAATAGTAGGCCAGAAATGTGCTCTAAATCACTGTCAGACTTGGTGACTGATGTGATGTGATGAATCATCTTTGTGTGTTATTGGCTAAATTGACTGATTACATGTTAAAGGTACTTTATTTGATATTTCTACTTTAGATGGAGATAGCTTCAGCCTACTTGTTTCCTAAATGGTTGCAATATAAGAGAAGGAATTACTACTTATACTTTCAATAGGTTCATATGTAAATTCTAGGCAATCAGTCCAGAAGACCACTTGTAGCCTAGCCAATGCAATTCCCCAGTACTTGCTCTCTCAGTTCATAAAGGACGGGGATGAGACTAGAGGTGAACTTACAGATCCTTCTTCACTTTATGACATTATGCAACAGCACTGGTAGTTAAATGGGCAGCACACTCACCCTGGGTGCTGGAAAACCAGAAGGCTGTTGATTCTATTGCCTCTCCAGGTGACTGGGTTGCTGACCCTGTAGTGCAGCATTAGGGGGTGCTGCACTCCGTAGTATGTTGCAATAATATATTAACTTGAGTTATCATCTGCTTGCATTATGTGTAGCTGAGATAGATGTAAAAGGCCTTACTGCACCTATTGAAAAGTGCAGGGTTTTTATTGATATATACATTACATATTTACATATTTACATTATTTACATCTATTTACAAATCTCCATACATTATAAACTTCAATTTAAGCATTCCCTCCCCATTCTTTTATCCACAACCAAAACATAATTTTCTCCAAAATCTTTGTCAAAGTCCATTTTTCACTTTATTTAATTTCATTTAGTCTCTCGCTCCATATAGTCCATGAAACATAAAATATTATTCTGTCCATTTTCTTCACTTCTTCCTGTTTTTGTGTCACATAATAAGCAAATTCTATTATGTGCATATTTATTAGCTCAAATTTTAACAAACATTTCACCCTATTATGTCTACATATTTCTCTCCACAAATTATTAACTCTTTCACATTTCAAAAACACATGCTCAGTTGTCTCAAACTCTCTGCATTTATTAGATATTCAACCTTGATTTTTTGTATGGCATATTTGCTTTAACCTGCAATTTTCTAATAGACAATCTTCATAAAAATCATTAGATTCCTTAATCTTTTTATAGTTATTATATTTCATTGTTATGGCTTTTTTCTTATCTATTTCTAAATCTTTCCATGAATCAATGCAATAAAATGCTTTCATAATACTTAAGTACCATTCCTTTCTATTTTTCTCACATATATTCTTTTTTATTTTCCATAACACAATTTTGTTTTGATACTCTTTCACTTCTTCATTCACAGTGCTGTTATTTCTTTTTTAACTTCCATTCCTTTGCACATTTCTTTGTATTTATAATATAGTATTATTTTTATCAAATTTTTATTTTCCTTCATAATTACTTTTAATACTTTATATAAAATTCAAGAAGCTGCATGTACGTACCATTGGGTTTATTAAACCCAAGCCTCTTTGCTCTTCTTTCATATATATAAAATTCCTCTCTTGACTGGATTCAATCTAGAACCCCATATAAAAGAAAATATAATCATCATTAGTTCCTTTTTATACCTAATAAGAATCATATAGATGTTAGCAACATAAGCATTTTTTTCCTATGTCCATGGTGTTCAACAAGTGTGTTTTTTCTATATGAAAATCTATATGATTTCCAAAAATTAGTCATATCCTTTACTTCTTTGAGTACATTATCCCATTGTTGTTGTCTGTATTCATTCCTTACAAATATTATTCACAATATATCTATATATTTTTCATTAAACTCAATACCTCCTATCGTACCTTCAAAACCAAATTCTTTACTTTTCTCCTTATTTATACTTAAGCCAATTTTTTTAATTTATACTTTTTGATTTACTTTTTCCAGCCATACTTTATTTTTAACAATTAATACCATATCATCCACATAATTATACATTATTGGCAATTGTACTTCCCTCATCATTTATATCCACCACTACTTGACATTTTATTGATTTCTTTCACTATTACATTCATAACTAATGAGAAAATTACACTACTAGCTAGGTAGCCCTGCTTTATTCCACATTCTATTTTTGTTTCTTCTCCAGTGCAGCTATATATGTTTAGTTTCACATAGTTCTTTTCATAAACAGATTTTATTACTTGTAATACTTTTTGCTTACATTATATGCTTGCAAAATTCCCCATAATGATTTATACTGAATATTATCATAGCCTTTACTTATATCCCCTATCATAACCTTTGCTTCTACATTATTATTTATGATATAATCAACTATTTCTCTTATTATCCATAATAACTCTTGACTTCCTTTTCCTTTTCTTCCAAATACATTTTGGTCATATATTTTATTCATTTTTTGTAACCTTTTTGTTATTATTCTATTAAAAAATATTATCTGTATTATTCAGTGTTATAGGTCTTCAGTTTTTTTTATCTCCTGTTTATTTCCTTTTTTAAATATAACTTTTACAACTCCTGTACATACCTCTTTCTCTTTAATTCCATTTTCTAACCATTTATTCATAACTTTTATAAAAATTATTGTTTGCCACTCTTTCATTTCCTTATACATACCACATTCAGTTCCATCTGATCCTGTTGCAGAATTCATGTTAATATCTTTTAGAATTTCATTCAATTTTTTCATATTTTTTGTTTTAAATACTTATCTTCATTATTTAATTTTTCACCTTTACAAACTTGTTTTATGTTTTCTTCTCTCTTAACAAATAATTCCAATACATATTCTTTAATTGTTTTGTATTTTCCTTCTTGTTGTCTTATTTGCTTACCTTCCTTATTTTTGAATTCTCTTATTATTTTTCCTTCATCATTTTACTTAGATATAGTAATACCACTTCTTTCTTTCCTTGTAAACAATATTTTTATTTATATAACAAGTTGTTAATTTTAATTTGATTCATTTTATATATTTCTCTTTCATTTTCATAAAAGAAAAAATTCTTCTCTACTAAGGAAAATTGCAGAAAAAGAAATTACCAATGTAGTCCAAAGGTCTAAATGGAAAAGTCCAAAAATCCAGAAAAACAAAACCAAAACGATCACCATGGCTAAGGTTTCCAGATTTGAATGGAAAAAGTCCAAAAGTCCAAAAGGACAAGTGCTTTCACGTAGGTAACTACGCTTCATCAAATCCATAAAACTACTGCATATACAACACTTTTTATTGCATCTGACATTAATTGAAATTGAAAACATTCACATCTAATTAAAACAATTAAAAGTTATTGTAAACAATTAATGCTTCCTGTTCTTGTTCTTCCTACTACTCCTTGCTTCTAGCTCAGGTTTAGTACAAATAGCAGTATTAAGTCTGGGATATACATGTGCCTGCAACTTCAGAATCCATCTGAGTTCAATTCTTTCCAAATAATTATTGCTAATGCCCCTTCTAATGTTTTTCTGTATGGGCTGAAGCACTCTAAAACTAAAAGTATGCATTATAAACTCAATGACATGCTTCGCTAGGGCATTTTGTGTGTTTTTATTTTTAATATCATATAGATGACAATATATTCTATCCCTCAAACATTTCACTTTCTTTCCAACATAAAAACAGTTACATTCATTGCAGACAGCTAAGTATATTAAATTCACAGTGTTACATGTAGCATGACATTTCGGCATAAATTCAACACTCAGATGAGGATGTTGAAAATTTATTAACTTACCGATGGTAAAACACATCCTACATTTCATGCATGGAAAAGTGCCTAAGGGCATATTTTGAACAGATTTTGAATGGCCATCTTTACATAATAATTGTTTTAAATTCTTATTGTTTTTATAGATGAATCTAGGCATTTCACCTATAACATTAACTGTGGTCCTATCTACTGTTAACAAATGCCAATTACATTTAAGTATATTACACATAAGCAAATTGTCATTGGCATATTTTGTAACAAAACAAACCTTCTCACTTCTGTTACATGCATTGACCCTTCTATTCCTAGTGGCAGCACTACCAGGGGCTTTTTCAGTAAATACTTCATCTCTTATAGCTCTAGTATCCATATCAGCATAGCCTCTGTTCTTGAATAAACATTCCAGAACATCAGCCTCAGCATTTAGGTCTCCATCTTCCCTACAAATTCTTTTTAGCCTGTTGAATTGTCCCTTGACAATATACTGTATGAATCAATCACTAGGAACATCAGGGATACGTTATATGATCTTCTTATGTGTAGACACAACACATAGGGCCACGGTTAATGTTATAGTTGAAATGCCTAGCTTCATCTATAAAAACAATAAGAAATTAAAACAATGATTATGTAAATATGGCCATACAAAATCTGTTGAAAGTATGCCCTTAGGCACTTTTCCATGCATGAAATGTAGGATGTGTTTTACTATCATTAAGTTAATAAATTATCAGCATCTTCATCTGAATGTTGAACTTATGCCGAGATTCCATGCTACATGTGACACTGTGAATTTAATATACTTAGCTGACTGCAATGACTGTAACTATTTTTATGTTGGAAAGATAGTGAAACGCTTGAGGGATAGAATATATGGTCATCTATATGATATTAAAAATAAAAACACACAAAATGCCCTAGCGAAGCATGTGTAGTAGTTTTAAGGATCTGATGAAGTGTAGTGTCTTACACATGTAAGTGAGTTGTATGTTATATACTGAGCTTCAAAAATGTAACCACAATGTACCCTACTTGAAAAGAACAGAAATGTATATAAACTATATACCCATGCAAATGTATGTTTTAATAGTAGAAGCTGGAATGTACAGAGTTCATTTGCAAAACTTCAAGAAAATAAGTGGAAATTGTTTTATGATTCTGTTATCTCTCAGTTTCAGCTCAGCGGAGACACAATGTCAAGAGCTAGAGGATTTCTTTTGACTTGAAACAGAAATAGCTACCAAGTTTCCAATGTAAAAGTGTTTTTATTGCTCCATGACTTCCTAGCAGTTACACACTTCTCAGAGAAATGTATTTTTGACACAGAGGTGTTAAATTCTAAGTATCTGTTTAGCCTGGGAACTGAAGTCAAGTGACAAAGAGTGATGTCATCTGAGCTAACCCAGCAGTAATGTTGAATATTAATTTAAGAACTGTCTCAGAGAGAAAGTCTGTGCATTTTGTATCTTGTCTTGGACCCAGAAACATCGATCATCTGCATTTGCCTTCCTCTGTAAGTAAGATATTTAGGGCATAGTATCTTTTAGATATAGATAGCTATATAGTAAATATTAGTTTAGATGTTTTCTGTATTTATTTGAGACCATCCTGCAATGTTGTTTTAAAATATTTCCTGTGATTTTGAACTCTGCAGTTACTGTGTTGTTTGAATATTGCCTTGTTCTTTTATTATTTATTATTAAATATATTTAAACATTTTAATTGTGGCTGGTTTGTTTAGAGATATTTAAGCTCTTAGAGTACTTACATATGTATTTGGAGACACTGTATAGGCCACTTCAATAGCCTTGGTCTTGGTCACATTTACCATTTAGATAAAAGTAACATTGCACAGTAGGATTGGGCACCTTTTGTAAGGGCCTTAGAGTAGTTGATAAGTAGTGGTTGGTGGCAATGACAACTACCTTATAGTCTGGACAGAAGGAGTGTCTGTGTGTTTGTATATAAATCAAATCTCAAAGTGTGTGTGTGTGTGTGTGTGTGTGTGTGTGTGTGTGTGTGTGTGCCAGCTACTTGGACAGGGATACAAAGCACTGGTTGGACAGAGAGGGTGCTATAGGTTTTGGCTTGACCACTCGGCTGAGATCTTAAACCTATAGCTGTGCCAGTGGAGAGTCCTATTGGGGATCTGGTGAAAGAGGCAGAAACCAGCCTCAGACTGACTGCAATCTCTGTGTGCTCTTAAGGGAAATTGTACTTTATTGTGTTTTTAAATGTCATACTCCCATTGTGTACATCCCTCACTGTTGTCAGGGGTGAGGACTGAGGCTCCTTTATTGGGTCAGTGCAGAGGAGTCACATATTAATTGTTTGACAGTGGTGTAATGTCCACATCACATATTAATTGGCTGACAGTGGTAAGTTAGCCACATCACATATTAATTGGCTTGTAGTGGTGTGGATATTGAATTCCTGTAGCCTGTGTACAGTGGTCACTGAAGGTATTTGTACTGTCAATCAGCCATGCAGTGAACATTCAGAGTTCATATCACAATTGTTTTATTTTTTTTTTGTTAGCTTAGTTAGTCAGGGAGAGCAGGCAAGCATGTCAGCAGAGGAGTATGGCAAGCTGACAAGGAGCCAGTTGGCTGAAATGTGCCAGGCTATAGGACTGGTGTATGCCAACCTGACTAAAAAAGACATGATTGCAGCTTTCGTCACAGCTGCATCATAGAATAGCAACCAGGAGGACAATCAGACTGGCTGTGGAGATGTACAACTCTCAGAAAATGGACAGCTTAACCTTTCCACAGAGGACTTAAAAATCCATCCAGAGTTAATTAGACTTGAGTTGGAGGCCAAGCATTTGGAAATAGAAGCAGCAGAGAGACTGAGACATCTGGAGGCTGAGGAAAATGAGAAACTGTGACATCTGCAGCCTGAGGAGAATGAGAGGCAGAGGCAACATGAAAAGGAGATGCTGACTCTTCACCAGAGTCATGAAGGTAATGGGGAAGATCTGAACCTCAGAAGCAACAAAGGTCAGTAAATTTCTTCCACAATTTACAAAGAGGGATACTTTTGATAGTTTCAGTCATATGTTTGAGAGGGTATATAAACAGTATAATGTGGACCAAGCGCTCTCGGTAAGGTTCCTGACCCCCTTATTCCATTGTAAAGCTGTAACTGTAATTTCTAAACTGTCTGATACTGACTGTTTAAATTATAATGTTGTAAGGAACTGTTTGCTAGAATATTTTAAGTTAACACCTGATGGTTAAGGAAAAATTTTGTGAGCATAGACACACAACAGGTGAAAGTGTGTGTGTGAATATTTTGCTGAACTAAGCACTTATTTTCATAGGTGGGTGAGTGAATGTCAGGTCACCACTTTTGAAGGGCTCCTTTTCTTCAGCCTCCAAATGCCACAGTCTGTCTGCTGATTCTAATTTCAAACATTTGGCCTCCAGTTCAAGTCTCTTTAACTCCAGACAGATTTTTAAGTCCTCTGAGGAAAAGTTGAACTGTCCATTTTCTGAGAGTTGTATATCCCCAGTGCCATTTGATTGTCTTCCTTGTTGCTGGTCTGTAATGCAGCTGTGACTAAGGCTGCAATAATTTCCCCTTTAGTCAGGTTGGCATGCACCAGTCCTCTGGCTTGACACATACCCAACTGGCTCCTTTTCAGCTTGCCATAATCCTCCACTGACATCCTTGCCTGATCTCCCCGACTAACTAAGCTAACAAAAAATAAATAAACTATTGTGATATGAAACTCTGAATGTCGACCATGTGGCTGCTTGAGAGTTCAAACACCTTCTTTAGTGACCACTGCTTACATGCTACAGGAGTTCAATATCCACACCACTGAATCCAATATGTGATGTGGTAATCCCACCACTGCCAACCAATATGTGATGACCCTCCTCTGGGCCAGTAATCAAGAAGTATCATTCATCACTACTGGCACCTGTGGGGAACTTTCACTGGGAGAATAACAGATACACACACAGTATCTCCAGATGCAGCTCTCTGCAACAAGCACAATCAAGCACAATTTCCCTTAAGAGCACACAAGGAACACAGTCAGTCCAGGAGCTGGTTCCTATCTCTTTCTCCAGAACCCCAATATGACTCCCCACTGGCACAGCTATAGAGTTGAGGCCTTAGCCAGGGTTACAAGTCAAGTCCTGCAACTCTTTCTCTGTTCAACCAATGTTTTGTGTCCCTGCCCAAGTAGTTGACATACACACTCTTTGAGATTTGATTTGCACACACACGCACACACACACACATGTGCACACACACACACACACACACACACACACACACACACACACACACACACACACACACACACACACACACACACACACACACACCTGGGAAAGGTAGGCACACGTTTACTAGCTATGCAATGCTCCCTTTTGTCCAGACTATAAGGTAGCTATCACTGCCACCTGAACCCCTCACCAGCTACTCAAAACCCTTAACAAAGGGTGCCCAAATTTACTGTGTAATATTAATACTAATACAAATGGTAGTTTGACCAAGAGCTAAGCTATTAGGAGTGGCCCACACAGTGTCACCAAATAAATATGCAAATACTCTCAAAACTTAAATATCTCTAGAAATATCAGCCAAAATGAAAGGTTTAAATATATTTAATAAATAATAAAAGAACAAGACAATACTAAATATCTATTCACAGTGACATCAGAGTTCAAAATCACAGGAAGTATTTAAAATAACATTGAAGGACAGACTCAGACAAATAAAGAAAAACAATATCTAAACCAAGTTTCACTATACTTCTGATTGAATCTAAGAGAATTATACTGTTCTCTAGTAACTTACTTGGGCAAGGCAAGATGAAATACATGAGCAATCTCTCTAGTCAGTCCCCAAACAGAATACTCTGTCTCAATAAAATACTTCTCAAAATAATATCTAAAATATTACTTCTGGGATAGCTTGCAGAATGACATCACTTCTGGTTATCTGACTTCGAGTTCTCATGTAAACCCCCATTGCTGGAAGCTTGCAGGGTTTAGCACCTACCTGTAAAAATACACACACAAAGACTTTTGCTCAGATGTGTGGCAGGTGCTAGAAGTCATAAAACAATTTCATACATCCACTCTTCCAGAATAGTAATTATTTTACCCCAAAGACAATGCAGAAAGCCTCCTAGTACAGACTTTGTGTCTCTGGCTGCACTGAAACCTGTGAGATAGCATCTTTATGACCTAGCCCATAAAGCAATTTAATTTCAGATATATTTTACAGTTTGCTGGACTGAGATTAACTTCCTGTCTTCCAGTTTCCTCTGTTAGAACATATACATTTAAACAGTTACAATTGTGCATATGCATTTCTGTTCTCTCCAGTAGGTCACAATGTTGACACATTTTAAGCACAAGCATTTCAGAAATACATTTTCAGCACAAACATCTGTACAAATCCATTTGATATGCACATGACATACATTTCTACTATTTGTAACACAGGCATCTTGTATAAATCAGTTTGATATTCACAAATGACATATAATTATTTTCAGAATTCCATCTAGCTGTGCTGGAAAAAACTCCTATTGTCACTCCACTATTTTATGCTTATATTGCGGCATCAATGGTAGTGAGGGCAGGATACTGCTTAAGGCTATCTGATTTTTCTGCCTGAGAGAGATGAAAGGAGAGCTCAGCCATGTATTTCTTTACATTTTCCAAAGTGGATAACCAAATTCATTCACAGCCTAATATCAGAAGGCTTACAGGAAGGAGGGAGTACAGGCAAAGTGTGGTCCCATGCTGCCTACTAATGTGATGGGGGCATCAGTATGTTTATGTTTAGGGGTAAGATGCTTTCTAAGATACAGTAATACTTTAAATCCTTTGTTGTCAGTGCAAGTTATAACAAAGCTGGTTTTGATGTAATGGAGAAACACAGCACAGTAAAACCATGTGTGTAACCAGTGTTAATGTTCTCAGTATAATATGGCAACATAGTCAACACAAAATGAATAAATATTTTCAATGATATTCATCATTACATGACTGCTGCAATAGCCTAAGCTATATAGGATGTCCTGACAAGGACTGGACCAGATGGTCAGCTTCCAAAGCTTCAGGGCACCTTCTACACACCCTAGCCTCAGTACTGCACAAGGGAAGCAGTGGAAAATCAGAGGCTGGGTGCAATTTCAGAAGTTTCTTGCTGCTGAAGAGTGCATTCCATTGTCTTTGGAGATTGACTGTTAGCTAGCACTCATTCTAGGCTGGGCCGATATATAAGTACCCTATTTGGAGTTACCTCCCACACTGATAATTCTGAAGAGAAATTGGTCATTATTTATGCAAAAATTGTATGGAACACAGTTTCTGTGAAGTTTAATGGTTGTTCCCCAAAAAAATTCTGTCCAAATTTCTTTAGTTATGGTTCCTCTATAGGAAACCTGTTAAAATAATGACTTTAGTGAGGGGAAAACACTTACAAATTACTTCAGAAATGAGTTATAAGAACTCGGACATTTGATTATGATGGTTGCCATTAAAAATATTTTACCTCAAAACTATTTTTTTCTCAGTGTTTTTTACCATCATTTCCAGGCTCTGCTTACCACCTTTCACTCACCCTTTGGGAATTTTCTGTGTTGATTTATTTTCTTTTTTTGTAAGAAAAAAGTGTGCTTTTGCTGCATAGTTGTATTCTGAGGAGCTGGGGCTAATGTCTTTGGTGGCTGTTACTTAAATTTGCAGTTGAAGGATGTTTTACAATGAACGGTTAGTACTGACTCTTCTGGGCAGGGTCTACATCTAATGATCGACTGTCACATAACCGACGTTCAAATAATTGAGATAAAAGAACGAAACTTCAGAAACCCAAATGGCGACTGTTTACTAGATAAGTAAACACTTGGCTGACATGCCCTGTTCTCCACTGTAGTGCTATCCTGGAGTTGGTATATTTAGTTAGGGGGTGTGGACGGCATAGCTCCCCTCCTAGGTGGATTTCACTTACCTCTGCATGTGATTTGTTAACAGTTGGCCAGTTATTTCCTTACCATGGCTAAATTTGCTGTTTGGGTTTCTGACATCTCACTCTTTTCATCTCGGTTATTTGAAAGTCAGTTATATCACAGTTGATCATTAGAAGAAGACCTTCTGGACCCCAGTATTTGACTGTGAGGCTTCTTTCATGCTTTTAACAAGAAGCTGGGTCCCACTAAGTCTAATGATTCCCTCCTCAAGTCACAAGAAAGAAAATGTTTCTGGGAGGCTTTTGTTTTCACTCCAACTGCCTCTTTGTCTCAGTCACAGAAGGGTGATTCCTCTGTAGCCATCTGCTGTTCCTTGGGCCACTCCCCTTTTTCTCTCAGATCACAGGAAGGCTATCCTTCATACTGCTCATTTTGTGTGTGTTGGGGGAGGGTCTCATAGACAAGCAAAACAGAAAACTTGACATTTTGTTTCTCTTACATCTCATGTAGAAGATTTTCCAGGCTTACCAGGGGATTATTTAGAGCCTTTTAACCCTTAAATGCTGAACCCTGCCCTCCTTTTAAAAGGATATTTTCCTCTTGTTTCTCCTGTTTCTTTATCACTAATACTGATTCCCAATTGGAGGGACATGATTAAGACTGGGACTGTGTTTTTCAAGTTTTTCTCTTCACTGTATGAGGAATCTGACTCTTGAAGACAGTTTTTCTTCAGATTTTCCTTCTGAAGCGATGTCTTTTTCTGATACTATGGCTAGAATTAGGAACTTGTTTCAGTGGGAGCAAAAAGAAAACCCAGAATTTCTTCAAATATATTTTGAATTATTACAGGTAGACTTTCCTCAACCAGGAGTTGTTCCCCCTGTGTTATCAGTTTTAGGAGATGCATTTATATCAGCTAGCAGTTTTCCTAATAGGTTTTCACCTGCTCCATAAAAAAAGAACAGGTTTCATAAGGTGCTCAAGACACACAAATCCTTTCTGACAATCTGGGAAAAGCCTTTGATGGTTTGGGAAGTTTTTATATCTTCTCTGCCTTGTCCTTCAGAGAAGTAAATTGTCAGGCTCACATGTCTAAATTTCTGCTGGCTTTGAAAATATGAAAGAATTAATTGTTGACTTTCCATCATCAGAAATCCTATACGATCATTTGTCTCAGGCTACCAAACATTCAATATATACTTATGCTACTGCTGATGCTGTATCTGGAGCAACTGTCACCCGGTCTGTAATGAGAAGATTTGGTTGGCTACATTCTCAGAATTTGCCAGAGACTATCAGAGGTGAAATTTTGAGTGCTGTCCTGGATAAAATAATCTTATTTGGTCCTCCCTCTGCTCGATGAAAGGGGTAAGTTTATTCAGGATTTTATCCAGATTTTTCAACCTTCCTTTCCAAAGTTAACATAAAAATTTCCTCTAGCTCAGTTTCCTTTTTCAAGAAACAGAGCAAGATTTCCCAAAAAGATACAGGTAAGCAAAATTTCAAAAAAGCAGTAGCAGTAATATTCATAAAAAGGGGGGACTTTTAAAACTTAGGACACTAAAAATTCTGAATTACCTTTGGCTACATCAGGTGGTTCCACCTCTCCATCCCTGACAATCCTGTAAAGCTATTCCAGAGTCTAGGCTTTATTCTTACTCTTTGACATAACATAACATCAGATTCTTGGGTACCAAAACTCATTCCGAAAAACGTACGAGTGGCAGTGGGATTCCCTTCCTCCTTTAAAAGGATCTCTCCACGTCTACCTAATGTGTCTTCCATCTTCCCTTCTCAGCTAGATCAGATAATGTCTCAGCAGATTTTATAACCTGTTCCCCAGACCTAAGATTGAAAGGATTTTATTTAAAAGTCTTTTTTTTCCCTAAGCATTCACATCAAAATTCAAAATGATCTGTATTTAATCCTAAAAGATTTTAGAAGTTGTTTTGCATTTTTCTGTGTTTGGTTCACATTTTCAGTTTTTTGTTTTCCCATTTGATTTATCTACAAGAGTGCTTACATAGTGCCTGACTTTGGTGATAGCCCACTACAGATTGGAGGACATTCATATTTTCACATACTTAGATAATTGCCTGATTTTCACAGACTCCTCTTAAGGCTATCAAGAATTTCTGGCTTGGGAAATAAACCTTGGCTATAGCCAGGGATTTCAGGACTAAACATGAACAAAGAAATCTTCCCTCAGTCTTTTACACAGGATAGTATTTCTGGGATGTCTTCTGGATACATCTCTCATCATAAGTGAATTGTTATAATGAGTAATTTCTGATATTTCCAACCAGACTCAGTCATCTGCTCATCTTCCAGGGAATATTTCAGAATTCTAGGTTTCATGGCTTCCACTATTCTCAGGATTCCTTTGGCCATATGTCACATGAAGAAGATTTAATGGTTTCTCATATCAGTTTGCACCAGCATCCCCTTTCATTTCAGATTCCATTGCTGATATTTGTAAAGAGGGACTTGCAGTGGTGAGTAAATCAGTTGTCTCTCAACCCTGGTGTTCCTTTCTTTCTTCCAGATCCTAGTCAGTATGTAACCATAGATGTATCACATTTTGCTTGAGGAGCTGTGTATAAGGGAGTGAAAGTACATGACTTCTGGAACAAACAAGACAAGTTAAAACTCACAAATGTAAAAAAAAATGATTTCAATAAGTTCCCTCAAATTGGATTCCAGCCTTTCTGATAGTAATCATTGATAACACTACAGTGTTGTGGCACATAAACAAATGGGGAACCGGGTCCTGTCCCCCTTGTGCACTTACTATGGTAGCCTGGGATCTAACAATTCAGTTCAAATTGTCCATCCAGGGTACCTACTTTCGGACAAAGCTAATTGTTGCTGCAGACATACCCCCAGTCATTCTGAACTCTCAGATTCATATTGAATTTTGATATAAAAGCCATTTATAGTCCACAGTGTCAACTTCCTCCATTCAACAGTCCCATAGACAAAAACTACTAAAGCAGTGTCTAAAAGTTCCCTTTTTTCATATATCCCCCATCTTTCATGAGTAGAACAATATAAACATTTCCAATAATTATTCCACCCCCTTTTTGCATAATAATCTATATTTTAATGTCTTATATGTTTAACTGATTATGTCCTAATGATATTAGACATTATTCTGCTGTCACTTATGTATTAGCATTTGTACTTGTTCTGATTGGGTCTTTAATGCCCCAATTCTTCCATGAAAATGTGCCATGCTCTCAGTGAGACTGTAAGCAGATGAGGAAGGATATACGTCTACATGGTCAGTGTATACCTGGTTCAATAGAACTGATCTCTTTCATTGCTGTGCTCTATGATGCAAGTGTAAATTGGTGAAAGATGCTGTGGGATTACATGCTCCATTATAGGGCTACCTCTCAAATTTAATGATAGTAACCACAATGTTTTCAGCAGTGCTGCAATATAAGAACCCATGTCTACAACCTCACATAAGTTCATGGGTGCTTGCTTGGCTAATGGCCCCAACAGATCTTTTTAAGTCTAATCCTATATTCCCATATGTAAATGATAGTATAAATTACTCAGGGACATATAGATGTGTTTAGATGACAGAGCATTTACAAGCCGCCTCTGTCTAGTAGAGGATGGATGTAAGTCCAGAGGTAAATTTTAGATTTTCCATCCAGATTATATTTGAATAGAGTGAAGAACAAATTCTGCTTCATATGGATGGGAAACTTGTTCCAAATGGAGGTAGTCTTTGGGAGACATATCTGTCCCTCTCCACATTTATCTTAGAAGTATTGTTGCATGAGAGTATTACCTTTTCTTAATTTCTCCAAGTCTTTTGGGTTTCTAATACCATGATGGGAATGGACCCCATTCCTAAGTCAAAGAACGATTAAAGTTCATGAAATTAGTATTGTTTCAATCTTTGATGTCAGCCAGCATTGCTCTCGCAGCACCTGCAATGTGCCCATTTATGACTCCTCCTGCAGTTCGTATGGAGTTGGAATTAGTAACATATCTAAATATGATTGTAAATTCTTTTCTATAAGACCCATTGCTCCTACTACTATTGGAACTGTCTGGGTATCTTTCTTCCACATTGCTGACATGTCTGCCTGCAGATCCTGATATTTTATGACTTTGTGTCTCTCTGTACGCAAGACACTGTAGTCACTGGGTGTGGAAATTTTCAATGATCAATGCCACTCTTGTCTTCTTCTCTTTGACCACTATATCCAGTTTTCTTGCATCTATCTTTTGAACTGTTGGTAATGGATGATCCCATGTGATGTAGACTTCTTCATTTTCTATGATGCTTTGTGGCTCATGTTTCCAGTATTTTTCGGACACTTCAGTACCATAATATTTGCACTATCCCCATTGCAACAGTCTTGCCACATTATTATGCCTTTCAGTATACAGTCCTTCTGCCATTAGTATATCGCAACCAACAACGAGGTGCGCAACTGTTTCCAATTCGGTTTTGCAAAACCTACATTTGTCTATTTCTCCCACATGTTCAATGGACTTCATAAACCAACATGTACGCAGCCCACTATCTTAGGCCACCAATATTAACCTTTCATCTCTTGGTTTGAATTTGCCTCTCCTTAACCATTCCTGTGTTCGTTCCTGATCAACATGAGGTTCTTCCAGAGGTTTTCTATACTTGCAACTATATTTATACTTTTTCCACATTTCTTACCTTCTCATCTGATCCTTTACCTTATATTCTTTCTTTTGTTTTTTGGCGCATTCAGTTGTTTGATTTTTATCTACTTCGGGTTTGATTTCCATTCCTGCTTGATGCCGATAAGCTTCTGCTAGATTAAGCAGAGAAGTCATCTTAGATTTATTCCCTTATTTTTCAAAACTTTCCCTACATTTGGGTCTTGTGAGGTCAGCAGATATGTGTGGAGTCCCACAATTGCAGATCTATACATATACTCAATTTCAAGGAGGCCCATCCCTCCTTCGGAATGGGGAATATATATTCATCGACAAAGAGAAGGTTAGAAGTCTTTACACTTTGTTGTTGTTCTAGGAGCCAGATTATAGCAATGGCCTAAGGTGTTGAGTAAACAGCTTAATGGATTAAGGGCAAGCCAGAATAGTAACGGTGACAGAGAGTCACGCTGGAATATACCTCATTTGAATTTTTATCCCCAGGATAACAATTTGTCCTTTATCATGGCTTAAAGGAATACCGCACCCATAGACTCAAAAAACATGTTTAAAACATTATGGCATGATGTTTCCTACACTTTAACAGCACTCTGGGATTATTTACAGGATTTTAAATATTTTTATATGTAATTCCAGACTCTGACCACCTGGAGGATGGCATAATGACATGGTTTAGATAAATCAGGTTGCCATCCAGTATCCCAGAAATCATTGTTTGGCTCAAAAATGTTACATCATGCAGGCCTCCGTTTGCCTAAAGTTCCTGTCATTTCATAGATGTTGCATGCGTACAAAGTACTGAGTAAAATAGAACAATGTAAGTAGCATTCCCTGCTGCTGGATGAGTACTTAAAACAGAAACAGTGCAAATGCCACAGAACACACTCTAAAAGTGCTGTTTATTGCTGCCTTTTTTCTAATTTAGTTTAAATGGCACTAATTTGTGAGACAATGAATTCCAGTCCATTTACTTCTCCCCTCCCCATAACACTTAGCTTCCCTAGCTGTCAAAGTCCTGAGGGTAATTTGACCTGGTAATTCCATTGATTGGCAGATCTCAGCAGGGTGCTTGACTCATGTAATTTAATCTTTGCTCTAGCATTTCCTTTGTTAGAGGGGACATTTTTTTGCTGCACTATAGCCATGGCCTTACCTGACTGCATTCACATCCAGTAAGGTCTTGCACCAAGGAGCTAAAGAATAAAACATTTATACTATTAACCAGTTTAGATCTTTACTCGTTTAAGCGTTAAGGTATCACTTCATGCTTCCACCTTGTTAAAAAATGAAATTTACATGTGCAAAGTGTGTTGGTATGCAGTATTTGCCTTCATATGTTTTTACTCCACTGGTTGGGTTGCAAACAAAAAACCTTTTTCAGTGTCCCTGGATTTGTCTTTGTACATACAAACCACATTGCTATATTTTCCCCTTCCTTTTTCTTGTGTCCAGAAGTCACTTATAACAAAGTAAATTTTTTATTGATTTTTTTTTTAAATAAAGGACATCAAGGTTAACACCTTGAATCAGATAATGGATGCCACTGCAAAGAATCACTGTTGAAATATTTGTGTATGTACAAAATCCCTTACTAAATCTATTTGCCAGCCTCCAGTTCAATTGGTGCTATGGCTTTAATATACTGGTGTGTTTGCTCATGCCTTCCAAATATCTCCACCATTACATACCACTTTTCCAGTGTAGTAACCACCCGACATGCCCATACACCTTTAGCCATCAATATGCAGCTACTCCTGTTCATGTGAGTATGTGAATTCATTTTCAGACTTAAGGTGTGGAAGCTGCACTGAATAATTCTAGGTGCTTGTTCAAGTTTCACATGGTGCTTGCTTAGAGCTACTCTCATGTTAAGCCAGTATGAATATGTTGCACTGCCACCTCTGATACCAGGATAATGTTTTAATCTTTCTATTCCCGCACTGCACACTAGCAGTATCTGGTGCAAATACAACAGAGAAGTATGCACGTGATACACCACCTAAGCATCATTTGCCATGCAGAATGTACAAGTATGCATACCAAATTTCCGTGTTTCCAAACATCGGTGTTACTACACTACTACTGAATAAAATGAACAGCACTCAGGCTGGGGGAAGGACAAGGGAGCCATGACATCACAGAATGGGTGGGTCTTATTATTTTAGTTAGAATCAGATGACGGCTGTGGTGATGTCACTTTGGGGGAGGGAACTGATTAAAAAAAAAAAAAAGTACCTGCACTGCCTGGCCTCGATGATGTCAATAATTGGGCAATTCCAGCAAGCTTTATTCAAACGTGAGAGAATCATTTTGTAAGTGAAACCATCACAGTATGAGAAGGTAGGCTTCTGTTGCAGAAGTAAGGGGAATTATAAAAATTGTAAATGCTTTATTCTTGTTGCTTTACTGAGGACAATGTAAACAGGGAGGAAAAGGGCCGTGAAGTTGAGGAATACATTAGAGAAACCTGTTGTACTCCTTTAATTGCAAAGTGGTCTGCCACTGTTCCGTGGTCACTGTAATGTAGTTGATCAGTGTGAGGTGTATCTTATACATTTTTAAGAACTTTTTTATCAATGAATGTGGGATACTATCAAATGCTTTTTGTAGTTAATCCATGCCATACTTAGATTCTTCCCCTTTTTACTGTTCTCCACTATGACTTTATTTAACAACAAATGATTCGTTGTTCCATTGGGTTGGGAGGGTGGCCTAATGGTTAAGGTGTTTGCCACAAGGTGCAGGGTTTGAGACCCACAAGGGATAATTGGCTAGGCTTAAAATGGCTCTCAAGGGCAGTTAGCTTAGTACTAATCTATGAACCTATGAACCTATATGACTTTCTTTTATTGCCCTTTTGTTCTACTTCCATAATTGAGTTTTCTTCTAAATGACTGTAAACTCTGTCGGTATCAATTCCCATGTATAATTTATACGTTGTCGGAAGGAAAGTTATTGGTCTATAAATTTTAGGGTAGCTTGCAGGTTCACTCTTAAGTAGGAGCATTGTTTTTCCTGTTGTTAGCCATGTTGGTGTCTGTTCTGGGTGTGCATATAAATAGTTCTTACTTATGGCTAAATCTTCATGCAAAGATGTCAATACTTTTAACCAGAAGTTAGGTACTGCATCTGGGCCTGGGGTTTTCCCAATTAGAGGCTTTTCTTAACTTTGTTTCAATCTTTCTAGCTATTACTTCATCCCATTTCATATCCTGTACCTCTAAACTTCTTATTCTTTCTTTTACTTCTTCTAGCCATTTAGCATCTTTGTTATGTTCCACAGGATCTTCATAGATACTTCTCCAAAATGTATCATTTCTTCTTTTTTTGGCGGTCTTTCAATTCCTTTTGCCTTATTTCCCAGTTCTCTATAAAACCTTTTTGGGTCATCAATAAACTGCTTAATTTGCACTTTTTCTTTATATTTATCCTCATATCTTCTACGTTTTTTCACCTGTGCTGAAATTTTTAGTTTGTTATTTGCGATAGTGCATGATAGATCCTGGGCTGTTCTAATATTGCACATTGATTTTATCACATCTATCTTTCTTAGTATTTTTGTTGATCTATTCACTCTTCTACAGTCTTCTAACAGTGACACTTCTTGTCTTAATTGCTTTATAATTTTCTCTATTCAATATTTCCATGCTGGTGTTCGATTTCTCCCCTTCCTTTCCCTTGCTACCCTGTATTCTTGTGGGAGAACTTTATCAGTTATTAATTTAGCTGCAGAGTAATATATCTCCTTTTTACTTATGTTATAGCACATGGATCTCTATGAACAGTCATAATTACTGTGTTCATTTGTTTTATCAGACTTCTGACTTTTTATGTTTTATTAGCCTTCTGCAGTCTATTACTTCCATTGATCTTGACATATCTGTCCATGTCTATTAAATCAAGCAATTCTTCTCTTAGCTCATTTTCTTCCAGTCTGAGGGCACATCCCTTGTTTTCCATTTCCTGTGGGCATTCTATAAAAGGTTTTATAGCATCTTCCTTTGACACAGTCTCATCAATTTCATCCTGTGCCGTCCGTTGCTCTATCATATGGGAAGTCACTGGCCTATCACTCCTCAACATTGACTGCATCAGAGTTTCTATAGTTTCCTGTTCCTTCCCTTGCTGTCTGGATTAAAGTGAACATTTATACTGGTTCCTGTGGAAGGCTCTAAATTATCTTCATATGGCACCTGACCAATTGCTTCCTGTTCCACTGGCTTCCCCTTAATTTGGATATCCATTACTATATCCTGTTGTGGTGCTTTCTGAATTTGATTTTTTACACTAAATCCTTTACTTTGCAGGTACTCCATTACCTCAGTTTCTATTTCTTTAACTTCTCCATTAATAATCTCCTTTTCTACTTTTCCTCTTTGTCTTCTTATTTTTTGTATTGTAAAGTTTTCCATGTCCAGATTCCTTTGTCTGTATTTCTCATCTTTGGTGCTGCTCTTTTTGTATTGGTTAGTTTTGCTTTCTCCTTTGCATAAATATTACACCATATTACATCTCTTTTTTTTCCCATGTCCATATTTTTTCTTCAGACGTTTCCTGATATTTCTGTTTCTCCCTGCTTTGGGGACTCACTCCATCCTGCTATAATATAACCTGTGTTAGACCTTCTACATCAAATCCTTCACTTTGTAGGCACTCCATAACTTCAACTTCTGTTTTTTTAACTTCTACTTTACTGATTTTCTTTTCTACGTTCCATCTTTGTGATATTATTTTTTTATTGTGAAATTTTCCATATCTGGATGCCTTAGCCTGTATTTCTCTTTAAATATCTTTGGGGCTACTTTCTTTACTTTGATTAATTTGACTTTTTCCTTGCATAAATATTGCACCATATCACATCTCTCCTTCTTTCCCATGTCCATATTTCATTTTTATACTTTTCAAATATTTCTTGGTTTTGTTGTTTATATTTTCACACTTCCTCAGATGCTTCTTTTTCTAAACAGATCAAGGTTTCTTGACCTATATACTGTTTTTCACAAATCTGTTGTATTAATGAACACAACTTTTCATTTGAAGCCTCTGACAGTTTTTCTTGCTGAAGTATTTTTCTTTACTCTAATTTCTCTCTTAATCTTTTTGTATATCTTCTGTCTGGAAATTCTGGGCTTTTTGCATAATAGTAACAATACGTGATTTATTTCTTATCCTCAATAGTCCACTCTATCATCTTTATGGCTCTTCTTTGGCTTATCAGTTTTTGTGATTTTTGTGGACTGCTACTTCCTTCTACAATGGGAGGGGGGGGCATCCTACCCCTGGGCCTGGCCTGGCCCCATTGTAGGAATGTTTCTGTATTTTGAGGCTTCTATACTGTCATCTTTTCCAGTCCTGGCACCAGTGCGCCTACCAGAATTGGGCACTTTTTTATCCTGGGTCTTGTATACCCAGCTATCTTTTTTTGTTTTTGACTTACTTCTGTCCATGATATATGCTATATAAATGCAGTCTATATATCAGTGTTGCCTTGGTGAGATTTTGTAAAAACAGAGTCCACCTCGTGAAGGTACTCACCAAGACTTGAGGATGAATTCAATTTCAGCACTACTGCTCTCCTTTGCTTGCTGACTTTTCATCTCTCCATTCGGACCCAGTATTACCCAGTGTGTATAACCTGATCTTCATTTTTAGCAGATATCTCATGTGTGAAGGGCAGATGAATACTTTTGTCTGAATTCTTTCGTGTCTGTATGTGTTTATCTTTTCTGCACTCCATGCGATATGACTCATTCATGGCTACCTCAGATGGGTGTCTGTTAGACTTTATTCTCAAAATAGCAACAATGCAGCTATGAATATGGAGGACAATGTACTGCATCTGGGGCTGTAGTATCTGTCAGCGTTCCTCATATTCCAAGGCAGCAGGCTTGGTACAAGTATATAGAAAACAGTAGCAGTGTTGGGGTGTAGGCTGCAAAAACATTTAAAATAGCTGAACAGTGACCTTCAGAATTTACCATTTTTTTTATTAAAGTGCATTTTGTTTGAATTAAAATTTAGTTTTGGATGTATCAGGACTTGCAGTATTAAGTCTTGGACTTCTGATGGGGAGCCCACTTCACACATTACCCTGTCAGTCCATTTGATTCCCTTCTTCTGTATTATTCTTTGGACATCACATTATTGGTATGATATGATCAAAAGCTAAATAGTGGGTACAAACAACAAGGTCCAGTAGGGTAGATGTCTAGGATAACTCAATAGGGAAAGTCACATAATACTAATGTATCTTGTAAGCAGATGATAGTGAAGTGTTGTCACATGAAAAAGTGATGTTGGTCATTCTCTCTGTCAGCCAGCTACCTGATGTGGGTGCTGACCCTGTTACACAGAGATGGTATTGTGATATTACTGTGGAGGCAGTGTGGAGTAGGTCAGGGAAGTTGTTGATTTGGTTATTTATTTAGTTTCTTAACCAGATTTGAGGACTATTACAAGGCCCCTTTCAGTCTCTACCCAGGCCACAAGGCAACACAGCACATAAATGTAAAACAATATGCTTAAAAAAATTGAAAGAAAAATGTACAGAAAAAGACAAAGTAGTAAAAACAAGGTACAAACAAAATAAATCACAGTAATGAAGTTAATATTAAAATACATCCACCAATACAATGATTTAACAAAAATATATTAAAATATATGTACAATAGAATAATTTAACAAAACATAAGATGAAACAAACAGTCACAAAAAAGGCAGATGGTCCTTGCAGTCAAGTTACACAGCAAATATGTTAAATAGTGGCAAGAGAAAGAGATGTACTAATGCAATTAAAAAAACACGGTACAGCATTTTGCGTACTGTGTGTTGACGAAGTATGACTTGAAGGGGAGTATGAAGCATGCAGAGAGTCTTTATCAGATCCACTGTATATGCTTGCTACTTAATTCTCATATGACAGTTGTGTGCTGATAAGAGATCATAATTTTTAGCCTAGCTATACACATTCTCTGATTCCGTGCACTTAAATTGCATCAATTTATGAGCAAGACTGACACAAAACTGAATATTGTTTGTGGTTTGTGTCACCCTCCAGACTTTATTGTTAACACTTTGAGTTCCCTGCATCATAAGGAGAAAGAGCAATTACTACCAGACAATGTAATGCCTGCCTTGTTCCTTCTATGAGGTGCACTAATCTCAGACAGCCCAGAACTAATAGGTGTGTATTTTCAACTCACTCTATAAAGAAGCAAGCAAAAAAATTCTGAGAAAAATACTATACTTGAAAATATATGGACTGAGTTTGAGAGATCAAACTACTGAAAATAAGTTGCCCTTCTCATTCACGCAATTCAGCATCACCCAGATTTTTGAGAAGTTTTGTTAGTAATTGGTAATCAACACAGCACACCATACATTTATGTTTTCTGCCCTACGTACATTATATGGCTTAGAATTTCAGAATTTCATTGAATAACAGTGTCAGTTTCTATGGCTTTAGGACAGAGATGTGTTGCAGGCAGTGATAATTAGCGTTCACAGTCACAATACTCCTGCTATCTCCATCATTACTTATGCAGGGACGATCACGACAATATTAACAGTAGCAGTTTTTATCAGTGGAAGCCTGAACAATGCTACTTTGATTCTTACAGAATCAAACTCACTGCCAGTATGCACATGTATATATATATATATATATATATATATATATATATATATATATATATATATATATGTGTGTGTGTGTGTGTGTGTGTGTGTTTGTGTGTGTGTGTGTGTGTGTGTGTGTGTGTGTGTGTGTTTTACATGCATGTACTTATAAGGAATATATATTTCATTCAGAGGTTCCTTTATCATGTGCCTTAATATCAAGGTAACATTTTCAGTGTACAGTAACACTGAAGTTTGCCACAATATTAAATCTGTCCTGTTTGATGATTACCATAATACTAACTTTGCAGTAGCTGAACCGCAGCGATAAGAAAATTTTCATCTGCTCCTGAATTTAATAGAGCTCGGAGTTAGTATGTTTAGAGTTGTTGGGGTGTAGGTAGGTATGGGAGTTTTTGATCTCTGGAAGAAAGATGTTTTTTTTTTTTTTTTTTTTTTTTGACATTGATGTTAGAGTAAAATAATTTTTTCTCTGTTAAGGGGTGCGCTGTTTTGGGTCATTAGTGTACTGACATGAATCTTATTTATTTGTGTGCACATGTATATTTGTGTATGTGTCCATGTAAGTATATATGTTTATGTGTGAAAGACTGTGTGTGTTTGTGTGTGTGTGTGTGTGTGTGTGTGTGTGTGTGTGTGTGTGTGTGAGAGAGAGAGAGGAACTGAGGCCTAGTTAATTAAGAAAGCAAATTATTAAAAAGCAATAGATAACCTGCAAAGCCAGAGAGGCCTTTCTTACAGCATTACAGCATTTGGAAATGTATAATTAAAATTACAGTAAAACCATCCCCTGGTGTCTAATATTACCTGAATTATGAATGTGTGCTTTGACGGTCATACATCAGGCATTTCTGTTAAATCTAGTTTGCAACTAACATCAGAATGTTGAGATGCATCATGAAAGAAACTACAGCAATGTGATCGGGGTAATGTGTTATTCCCCAGACATGTAACTAAATACAGTTCAAAGCATTTTATTCACACTAAATATGGTGAACTATTTTATAAAGCATTAATATATTCTCCATAGTTTAAGATCTAATGAAAATGTTTTTCATCTCAAAAATGTGAACAATATGGCTCCAAACTTCAACAATTAGGTCTCTACAATTTGGAATGTGCAATTGTAAGGAACATATTCCTGCATTGTACATTTAAGGATCATCATTTCTGCATCTAAAATAATTAAAACATAGTGATATGCTGCAGCTGTAATTAATAACTAATTCAAGTTTTGCATGCTTTTACATGCATTTATAGTTCACAAATATTTAGCTTTCTTTTAAATGTTATAACACCGTCATGTAGAAAGATATGTCTGATTAGTTATATTCTAAATATCATTTGTTTCTAATGCATTATTTTAAAAATTTTACAAGATATCAGGTTGTTGATTTTACTTGCCTGGATAAACAGCATATCCTGAGTCACACTGAAATTATTAACTGCGTACTTTGTGAGTTAAACTGGTTGTAAAAGGTCAGCAAACAAAATAAGAGAAAAAAATGTGTATATTTGCTGTTATACTGTTGGCAGTCTGTTGGGAACAGCTTGCTCCAGGAATTGTAGCAGCACGTTATCTAATGTAGCATTAATCTGGAAGCAACTCTTTGTCTTTGCGCGGTAAGCTAGAATGCGTCCTTACCTTATCTCTTCCTATAAAACTGATTAAATGCGATATAAATTCCTCATGTTGTTCTAATTTACTTTCTGTGCTTTGTGTCCTCAATGTTTGGCTTTTACTTTATTAGTGATAGATTTCATTGCACAGTGGTGCACATTGTTAATGGTAGCCAAATCTCCTATAGATGGTATGTCAGAAATGCACAGCTAACCTAATATTTATGCCTTAAAGAAGGCAAAAAATGAAACAAAGGATTGCAACTACTGTGTTTCCAGAGGTACCTATGCTCATATACACTGTGCTGTCTTTGGTATTTTTTGATTTGGTGGCATTCAGAGACTTTCATCATATGTACCTATCCTCACCTTCCACCTTAGGCTGACGTTTCAGCCAATTCTAGGGCTGTATGTAAGTCCATATCACAGGCCTCACAGACGCATCCACCTGCTTTGCTATTTGACTGGAGTGCGGTGACTGTTTAGTTGCTCTTAATGAGGGCAGCTGCAGTGAGAGTACACAAATCCTCTCATGTCCTGCTTTTGCCCATAGTTTAGTCCAAGAACAGCTGAGCATTGAGATGTGTTGGCAGAGCTCTCCAGATTTACACCCTGGCACGGGGTGATGCACTTTAACTGGAGCCTGGGAAATAAGCAGGAAACTATGGAAAACAAAGGCGAACTGACAGAGACTGTCTTTGTTGGGTTGCATATTAGTGGCTGCCCCATTACTACCTTACTGAAAACACCTGTCAGACTCCATAGTGATTAAACTAAAACGTTGTCTAATAGGATGTCTAAAATTAATATAATATTCAGTAAGTGTGCCTGACCAACACAATTTGTTTGGTGAATAGGGCTTTTTTTTCAAAGAATATGATGGGAACAGAACTTGTGTTGCAAACCCAAACTATGTACTGTGTAGGATGTATTTTCAGGAAAGGCATGATCTGTCTGAAGTGTGCAATGGCTTGTAAAAACATATATTGTTCTTAGTAAAAGGCATCATCTGCCTTCACCACTGTTTCTACTATCTAGCAGTAAAAATGTGCTTTATGAGTCTGTAGATCCTAACAGGATGCAGTCTGTCCTGGCTGTGATCCCAGGAAAAGAACAAAGAAGCTTTTGTACGATCCCTAATGTTGGAACCTTCTTGGAATTTTGTCTCCACTCCCTTGGCTTGGCTATTCTTCCAGATTGTCTGTGCTTATAGTCTCCTAATGGTTGAACTGTTACTGCTTATTCACCTTGCATGCAGAATTAAACTGCAGCTTTTTTGCCACTGGTTACTGACATTATCATTTTGTGTAATATCTGCACATTGCCCCATTCAAAATATTTATTTCTTAGATTGCCACCAGATTAAAATAAAAATATGCTATACTCCTCCCCCAAGAGCAAAACCTTAAGAAATCTGTAACTAAAGGTCAGGGGTCTAGGCACACATATCCACACCAGCAGTAGACAGTATAGCCCGAATGAATTAGTTTGTTGTTGTACCTGTGACAAGTGTCAAGGGAAAATGTGATGTCCTGAAATGTCTTCAAGTTTCACAAGTAATTAATCACCAGAAAACCTGTTTAGCGACCATAATAGATCAGCATTGTTATTGCGTGCATCAAAGGTGGAGCAATTCTGCTTATCAGAACATTGTTGGTAGCCATACTTGCTGCCAGTTTTGAGTTGTACAAACAGGAAGTAGTCCTCTGGGTGTCTACTCACTATCAACTTTCCTGGGCAGTTTTTAATAGCCATGATATCTGTGATCCTTGTAAATTCAAACCTGTGGCAGACAAAACACTGCAAGGTATTTAGGAAGATGATCTGTTACATGTAACGGCCTTTCCAAAAATAGTAAGGGATTTAAAGTGGAAATGAATGCTACATTTGTTGTAGACTTCAACCACCACCACATTCATTTATTGGATGGTTTTACCTCTGAGAAATGTAACTATTTTCTTAAGTGTCTTTCTCTACTTCAGGATATGTTTCAGTATATTAGAGTACTTTACAATGTGTTGATCTTTTTTTCTGTGTATTCTCTCTCTGTGTTGTAAATAATACTTAAAATATTCAGGCTTTTCTTGACATGTAATACAAAAGAAGTCTTGCAGCTCTCTCATATTTCAGTTTTCTAACTGAAGAGGGCTGGACTGAGAGGCTGCCAGCAAAGTCTGCTCTTGTTTCATTTCTTCTTTTCAGTGCCAAAGCACTGGACAGATCATGGGCATAGTTCCATTACAGAATGTACGTGCTGTGTGTGTGTGTGTGTGTGTGTGTGTGTGTGTGTGTGTGTGTGTGTGTGTGTGTGTGTGTGTGTGCGTGTGTGTGTGTGTGTGTGCGTGTGTGTGTGTGTGTGTGTGTGTGTGTGTGTGTGTGTGTGTGTGTGTGTGTGTGTGCGTGCGCGCGCAAGCATGTGTGTGCACACGTGTGTGTGCGCGGTGGTGTTGGGGGTTGAAACTTAGAAGACACACTGACATAGAGAAGGGTAATTGTGAGCATTGCTGGGAAACATCCCTGAACTGCAATAGCCTTTCATTATGAATCAACTTACAATATAACACAGCTTGTCTAGACATGAGACTGTTTCTGATAGCACTGAAAGACATTGACCCTGCATATGCTGAATGGCTGAAATGATATAATGTGATACATTTTTGCATTAAAATAATACTGCAGATATGTAGCCAGTGTTTGTAAGTCCTCATTTGTTCTTGCACTCAGAATGTCCCACTCTAAGATATCAGAGAGTTTTCTAGCAATTGTTGTTTCTTGCATCATCATTAGGGAATTATGAATGTATTGTGATGTCACTACTGGAGAAGAGCTGGCACAATGATGCAACAATATAATGGCATAACTGAAAAACATCTAAGAGGCCAGTGCGTCTGCTCAGTAAACAAAATATAAATAATCATTCATGGTACCTGGGCTTCTACAAATAAAAATATTTGGAGAATAATAAGGAAGTCATGCCATTTCATGAGAATGCTGGACAAATGATTTGGTCGGAATTGGAAAAAATGATAAGTTGCAGCAAGACAAGTGGAAATGGTAAATCAGGTATGGCATCATACTAGCGGTGGGATGACAGCGAAGTTACAGGCAGCCAACAAAGGGAAGAAAATGATGATGAGGTGGGTTAAGCAAACAGAGGATGGGCAAGGACACAGAATGAAGGGGGACACTGGGATGGGGGATACAGTGGGTATGTCTCCCAAGTTGCTATTGCCATATCCAGCGGGAGGTCAGACACCACCTTGTGCTTCCTCATCATTAGTTTCTGGCTCAAATGGTATTGCAGTGGCAGATAGTGACATGACTCTGCAAGCTGCACAATGAGTCTTTCCAGGTGGACGATGTGGGCTTCAATATGCTATCCCATGATACTCCACTACTTCTGCCAGCAGTGACAAATGCATAACTCATGGCAGATCCATTGACAGGCACAACAGGGAAGCCCCATCTGGGATAGGAAAAGAGGGCCTTTCAGCCTCCTCTGGAAATATATTGGGTAGGCTGCCCTAGCTGGCAATGCCACAGGCATTATGCCTGGTCTGTCTCTGCAGGAGCTGGTGGCATGGGTCATAGCCACTGACACTGCTGTGGCAACTGCTGTACAGAAATGCAAAAATAAAAGGACAGCAGTAACTGAAGAAAAAGAAATTAAAAAGAAAGGATAGCAACATTAGGGCAGGGAAACATTGTGCAAAATGTAGTATAAATTGAATATATTGATGAAATGATAAAACTATAGCATCAAAAAAGTTAGTAAAACCCAGGTGGCTAATACGTAGCATGTGATATGCTGCTATGTGGTATCTACGTATAGCAAACAGATAAAATATTGGAGGGTAAAGTACATATAATGCCTATGATTGTCAGTTGTATTCCAGCTACTATATGCAAGAAAAGGTAGAGAATATCATTGTCAGTATATGTCCCACTGGCTATTAGTGTGTATCATCCAATGTACTCATGACATGTGCAAAGGCATAAAATGAACTGGTCATACCACTATTTACCTGACTATGTAAAGTGCCATGTTTTCTAAATCACGTGCAGGTCATTAACAGTAGAAAGTGAAACATTTAATACACTTTTCAGATATGCAGGCAGTGCAATGAGGAGTTAGACAATTCAACGATATTACACAAGGAATATAATTTCACTATGTTATGTAAATGGTATACTGACTCCTGATCCTGGAAAGGTGTTTCATCCTCTTCTAGTATAGGACATTGTTATTTGCAATAGCTTCCTGAGCAATGATCTTTTTTTCTGTGTATTCTGTCCCGATGCCAAACAAGGTTCTATGTACAACTACAGATAGTGAGACAGTGCCAGGCATGCACCTCGTACTGGGGACCCTCATACAATCCCAGACAGGCATCCCTGGAGGCACCTGTGTAATATGTACAGGAAGATTTTTGATTCCTCAAAGCACCATTGGGGCACTGTGCCAGTAACCGTGGTGATACTTCCTGTCTCTTACCATAGAATAATGGCCAGTAACTTGTGCTTATGCCCATTTCACACTTCAGGAATTGTTGCCCAACACAGTGTAGCACACCTCTCAACATCTTAGAGCAAGAAATCTGGACAGAGACCATAAATAATGGTGGGACCGAGGCCCATAAAAATGGACAATTTTTAATACTGCTCTTACAAACTTAGACAATTGGTAGATTAACAAGTTTCGTATCAGTGTGAATTTTCTGAAGGGTAGAAAGTCAAATATCTGTCATTATTTTCTGACTTCAGTGTTCAATAATTTGCAAATGATTTGATAGATAACAATTTTATGCAAAACGGAGCAGAAATATGAGACAAAAATCTAGACATTCTGAGAAAATCTGTACAACTGAAAGGTATGAAGCGCAGCTCAGTAGAGCAAGGGTGTGACATGGCCTGTTCCACTATTATGATGGTTTAAATGTGGTAGTAAGATGTGAGACATAGCAGAAAATGTGTGAGACTTTAGCATCTGTATAATATGAAAGGCACTGACCCTCTCTTTGTTATTCACCTGCTCACACAATCTCAGTGTGAACTGCAGGTGCTCATGTGGGTGCACGACAATATGAAAGCTTGTATGTGAAACTCTGCTTTCAGCTGCAACGTGTAGCTTATGTGATTCAGAAACATTCATGAGCTGGTACATTATTTGCATAATCACTGTCCTGAGAATGGTGAATCTATATGATATAAATCCCAGCAGGTGCATAAAGCCTCTAATCACTACAGAGAAAATGTAGAGTGCCATTACTGTGGCTTGATACACCTGTGAACAAGTCATTTGTGAATGAGGAAAGCTTAATTCCTGCTTACTTATTTGGTTTAAGAGCTACCTGTTCTGAAAAGTTGTGTCTTTGTTGCACTGCCTTCCAAAGTTTAGACACTTTGCTAAAACCATACATTAATGATGCCAAATTTCTACCCCCTGGCTACGCTTGCTAGACCCTGTAAAAAAGGTAGAGATGTCGTTCTGTTATATCTTAATGCCTTTACTATAGTTCCATATACAAACCCAGTCCTACAGTTCTCCATAACTGAAACATTACTATCCTTCCTAAAAAATGAATGATTGCAAAAGCCTCTGTATTGTGGTCCTATACAACCCCCCAGGCAATATCATTCCAGTACTAGAAGAAATCCTTGCATGGATATCTAATAATATAAAAAAATGAGACAATCATCTTGGGAGATGTTAAGATTAATTGGGTTGACATTTCTTATCAGCATCCTTTCACCAATATCAACCTATATAACTTTATCCAGCTAGTCACCAATATAACTAGACCAACAACAAAGGCTCAATCGTGGAATGAATTTTAGTCTCAGACCCAGATAAAATCTCCTCCTCAGGTACACTGCCTAAAAGCTTTAGTGGCCACCTACTAGCTTTTATTATATGTAAGACTACTCCAACATTATATTAAGTAAACATCTATATAAACAAACTAGAAACCTATCCCATTTCTGCTCAACTACACTTAACGAAACTTTACAAAGTGTCCACTGGGGCTCTTTAAAATGACTCCCCCTTGACAATGCAGTTGACCTCTTCAACTCTGCATTTCTTCAGATCCTAAATAACTTAGCTCCACTCTGCCTAAAGAGACTAAAGATTAAACATGCCAACTGGCTTACAAAACCCACTAAGCAACTCATGACTGCTAGGGACAAAGCTTAGAAAGCATGGGAAAAAATAAAACAAAAATCCCTCAGACCTCATCCTTTACAAACAACTACGTACACAGGTAAAATGACTTGTCATCAGAAATAAAAACTAACACTACTTCTTCCTTCAAAACCAACATAAGCAAGATCCCAAAAAATTCTGAACTTCGATTAATTCCTTACTGTATCCTGGCTCAAACAATAATGCTTGTCCAAATCCAGATAAAACACCTACTGAAATAGCTTCACTGTTTAACAAATATGTCATCAATACTATAGCTAACCTCACCGCTTCCTTTCCACAAACTAACCACATGCTGTTAGATGCATCTTCACAAAACTCTACTACTTCCTGTCTACCCTGCTTTTCTCTATCACCCATCCCGATCTCTACTATAAAAATAATTCTTCTTAAACTTAAACCTGGCACTAAAGCACCTGACAATTTATCTCCTGCCTACAAATATCAGCTAACTCTATTGCTTATCCTGTCAGCATACTTATTAACAGATCTATTCAACAGTCCCACTTACCTACAATCTGGAAAAAGGCTTATATTCTCCCTCTCCATAAAGGTGGAAACAATTCTGACATTTCCAACTTCCGTCCCATTGTTATCCTTTCACCACTCTCTTAAATATGAGAAAAATGCATTCGCACTCAGCTTCTTAACTATCTTCTCCAAAATCAAAACCTTTCTCCTACCCAGCATGGTTTTAGGCCTGGTTATAGCACTACTATGGCTCTTATATCCGTTATAGATACAGTTAACTGGGCCCGGGACACCAGTAAAATTGTTTCATCACTCTTTCTTGACCTTTCAGAGGTCTTTGATATGGTCGCCCACTCTCTTCTCCTCACTAAACTGTCTCAGGCATCTCATTATCTACTTTAAACTGGTTTACAAACCATCTCACAAACAGGCAACAGTGTACTACATGGCAACAATCTTTCTCACCATTTCTTAACACGACCACCGAAGTTCCCCAAGGATCCATACTTGGCCCCCTTCTGTTTAGTATATTCATAAACAACTTTCATACCACTCTTACTCAAGGTTCTGTTATCCTGTATGGAGATGATTCAACCATCATCTGCTCTGCCAAGTCTATACCTGAACTTCAACAACTTACTCGGAATGCCTTCACATCTATCAAAACCTGGATGACTAATAACCATCTCGCCCTAAACCCCAACAAAATGAAGCTCATGCTATTTACTCCTAAAAAACACCACCCTAAACAAGAATGAATTCAGTATTCATTCTTAAAACAACACCATCATTAAAGTACTTTTGAATACAAAACTGTTAGGTGTCATCATAAATGAAAATCCAATATTTGACCTGCATATTCACAGCAATATCAAAAAAAATCATCAAAAATTAGATGTGCATTATAGACACAACTACTTCCTAAACCACTCCACTAAACTGTCCCTAGCCTCCTCTTTTCTGCTGCCATCTCTTCTATATGGAACCCCCTCCTTACCAATATCCAGTCCTCTCTGAAATCCAAACTAGACACATGCTACAATAAAATTGCACAATTTGTAACCAACTCAAAATTCTCATCTCACCATTGTTCCTCATTACACCAACTAAAGTGGCTAGAGCTTCAACACTACCTTACATATTTACAATTAACCACTGCACACAAACTTATTTACTAAACATCTGACTGCCTTGCCCTCTCCTCTACTTACTCTCTACCATCCAAATAGACTTCTTTGATCTGAAAACCAATTACTCCTGAATGTTGAGAAACCACACCTCTCAGCTCATGAGCTGCTCTACTCTTTTACTATCTCAAAACTATGGAACACCCTCCCACCATCAGTCACGTGTACTAGCCATCCAGCTCTCTTTAAAAAGTCCCTGAAACAATACATTTTCTCTGTCTGGCTGTGCACGTGCCAAAACACAACTCCCCAAAACCTGACTCCCCCCTCTTTACTACCCTTCATTAATTCCTGTTAGATAACCCCTCTATATCTCTTAACTCTTACTTAAGTAGACTGCTTGTACTGCCTGTTATATTCCCCTCCTATACTCATGGTTAAATCTTCACATGATTTTCCTGTTTAATCTACCACATCCTTAATATTACAGTAATATGTACCCTGGCTCTCAATTGTCAAGTGCATCCTTCCTACCTTATTGCACTGTTCATACTGATTAATTGTACTCTATGGTATGTTATGTTAGGTATTGTGTATGGTTTGTTATGTTAGGTACTGAGTATTGTGAACATTAAGTATTTACTGTGGTATGCCTTCATTATGTTATTGTTCCTTTTAATGTGGATTTTTTTCACATTGTGTTATTGCTCCCTTTATTGTGGAGCTTTTCTTTTTTTTTCACAATTTCTTTAATGACCTTTCTTAAATGAAATTTCCATTGAATTCAATACCAAGAGCAAACATTTCAAAATAGAAGAACAAATATAGGTAGATATCAATGTTAAGTGCAATGAAATATAATAGAATGACAGGTTGATGTTATTACATATGATTAGCAAAAGGCTGAGATTAATATTAAATCATTCCTTAAACTATATACATATATACATATGTACTGCTTGCCAGTAAAACACAACAAATATGATGTCATTGTGAGTGCACTTGATATGTAGTGATTACTACTGGGGAAGAAGAAGATTCAGCTGGGTTATATCAAGTAGCCCAACATTTTAGTGGCTATAAAGAAAATGGTATGGGGAGGACAGGATGAAGAAAATAATACAGTTTTATGATTTAAAAGTTAGAAATTGTTAGAAGTCAGTGCATATTATCTCAAGATATGATCCATTAGTGAGTTCCAAAATTCAACAAAATGTTTGTTTCATTTTTGAGTATGTATTAAGAATCTGCGTGCTGTTATGTATCTAATAGCTATTTGTCTGAATCCATTTCAAGACAGCTGAATTCTGTCTTTCCAATTAAGTGTAATATAATATTTTATAAGTGTGAACAGTGTAATTAATATTCATTCCTGTTGTCTTTCTTCACAGGGGGAACTTGTAATAGGAAAAATTTACAGGATAATGCAGATTTCTCATATCCCATTTTCCTTAATCTGACTTTAAGTTCACATCACAGTTTGTATGAGCATTTACAGCTCCAGAATATATGAAGTAGGTCAGCATTCTATCACAATGTGGACATAAGGGGGGTGAAGTAGGTTTAAATTTGTTTATTAGTCTTGGAGTAAGGAATGCATTATTTAGTATCTTGAACTGTGTGTAGCTCAGTTTTCTGAAGGGAATATATTTATTGGTCATTTGAACAGATTGAGTTATTTGGTCATTAGAAATTAATGGGTCTATGCCATGCCAGTATTTTGAGAAAAGTATCTCTTCTTGGTACCTATTGACATAACGAGTTTGTATGAGGTGGATATCATTTTCTTTCTCTGTGTTAGTAGAGACCAGAGTGTTTTGACTAAGCTTATGTCTTTCTGTGTAATTGTAGGATTATTTACTATACTGGAACACATATCTCTGGTTTGTCATAGCATAATTAGATATTGTTTAGGTAGGTTCAATGTTTTTCTCAGCTCTGTGAGAGATTGATTCCTATACAAATAAAGGTCTAACACCGTCAGCTCCCTTAACAAGGGGTATGGTTTTAAGTTTAGCATTTTATCATTAATCTTCAGATTAGGATTCATATGTAAAGGTTGCATTATAATAAAGCCATTATATAAATTCAGTGAGTTAAGAGGTTTTTGCAGTTCCTTAATTTTGTCACCTAGTGTTTTATGTAACTTCAGGTTTTTCAAACTATTTTTGTCCAAGAATGGGAGAGCTTGGGGATTTATTTTTAATGATTTAACTTAATTATAATATAGAGTTGTCTAAGTAGGAGACCATGTTTTCCTGCTTGAGTTATATTCAAATATTAAAAATCACAAACAGAGGTCGAATTCCACCAATGGTAACCAGATAATTTATTCTTTACCAACAGAATGAGTGCTTTCTTCTTGAATAACAAGACTTCATCAGATATCTCCATACCATTTTACTTGGTTATTTTATACCATGTGCCATTAATACATTTAAAATCCAATTAAAATTTAAAGTCATATAGTACCTTATCAATACAAACTCACAAGTGACTTTGTAATGTACTCTCTTTTCTGAATAAACTTTGTAGTATCATTTATAGGTTGTAAATTTGGCATAATAGACATGGTTAGAATAAATGTAAGAGGGGGTGATGTGAAAAATCTTTTGTTAAACAAAGAATTTAAATGGCAGTTAAGATTAAAATCCAACATTCCCCCAGGTTTGAATGAGTATATTACCATCAAACCAGTGCTACTGGCAAAAGCACTGGAAGTGTAAGTATTGAGAATGTGTTCACTGATTGCTTAGCGATTTACACATGTCTCTCAACGTATGACAATTTATCAATTTATTTATTTGTTTCAATTTTATTATTGTAAATAAAAAATGTGGTTTGAAATGATACTAAAAAAGTTTATTCAGAAAAGAGAGTACATTACAAAGTCACTTGTGAGTTTGTATTGATAAGGTACTATATGACTTTAAATTTTAATTCGATTTTAAATGTATTTATGGCACATGATATAAAATAACCAAGTCAAATGGTATGGAGATATCTGATGAAGTCTTGTTATTCAAGACGAAAGCACTCATTCTGTTGGTAAAGAATAAATTATCTGATTACCATTGGTGGAATTCGACCTCTGTTTGTGATTTTTAAGTCATTACAATTATTCTACAATTATATTCAAATATTGCCAGTATCCTCTTGGCTCTTATTATGTCATAGTATAGTTTAAAGTCTGGAAGTGTTGGCTCTTATTATGTCACAGTATAGTTTAAATTCTGTAAATGTTGGCTCTTATTATGTCATAGTATAGTTTAAAGTCTGGAAGTGTTGGCTCTTATTATGTCATAGTATAGTTTAAAGTCTGGAAATGTTGGCTCTTATTATGTAATAGTATAGTTTAAAGTCTGGAAGTGTTGGCTCTTATTACGTCATAGTATAGTTTAAAGTCTGGAAGTGTTGGCTCTTATTACGTCATAGTATAGTTTAAAGTCTGGAAGTGTTGGTGCTTATTATGTCATAGTATAGTTTAAAGTCTGGAAGTGTTGGCTCTTATTACGTCATAGTATAGTTTAAAGTCTGGAAGTGTTGGTGCTTATTATGTCATAGTATAGTTTAAAGTCTGGAAGTGTTGGTGCTTATTATGTCATAGTATAGTTTAAAGTCTGGAAGTGTTGGCTCTTATTATGTCATAGTATAGTTTAAAGTCTGGAAGTGTTGGCTCTTATTATGTCATAGTATAGTTTAAAGTATGGAAGTGTTGGCTCTTATTATGTCATAGTATAGTTTAAAGTCTGGAAGTGCTAAGCCTCCCTTTTCTTTAGGGAGAATCAGGTTTTTATATGCAACTTTGACTGATTTAGGATACCATACAAACTTGGAAAGAGAGGAATGTAGTTTATGAAAGAACTTAGTTTGTACTGGTATGTCCATAGCATTGAATAAGTATAACATTCTGGGTAGGATGTTCATTTTGATAGTGGCAATCTTGGCTAATAAGGATAGATGAAGTTTTTCCCATCTATGAAGGTCATGTTGTATTGTTGACCATATGTTTGTTATATTGCTTTTGGTACAATGATGATGGGTCTTGGTGAAAGGTAATTCCAAGGTATTTCATAGTGTGCTTAAATTTAATTTCTGTGGGTAAGGGGTATATTGTTGATTTGGAGGATAGATTGGTAGAGTACTAGTGATTTTTCTGGGTTTATTTTATAATTAGAGAATTTCGAGTAGATGCTTATAGAGGTTAAACTTTTCTGAATATAAGAGCTCTGTATTGTAAAATATAGGTTCAGGTCATCTGTGAAAGCTAGAAAAAGAATCATTGTATTATATAAATTTGGTATTTGCTGGTAGGTTTTTTTGTGTAATAAGTAGAAATAGTAGTTCAATGTATAAATTGAAGAGATATGGTGACAGGGGACATCCCTATCTAGTTCCATTTTTAATATCTATTCTAGACAAGAATCTTCTATTAACCTGGAGTATAGTATGTGCTTTGGAGTATAATACTTTAATGAGTTTTATAAATTCTGGGGGGATGTTAAAGTATGGTAATATTGAAAGTAAGAATTTTTGATTGATTCTGTCGAAAACCATAGATGCGTCTATTACCAGAGCAAAGAGCAGGTAGTTTTTCTGACTAGATAAGGTAATCATAGCACTCATTGTTATGGTGTTGTCATAGGATTGTCTGTGTTGAGTAAAACCAGATTGATAGGGTGAAATTATGGTAGTTATCACCATTTTTAATCTATTGGCTAAGATGGAGGCAAATATCTTTATGTCCACATTGATTAAAGGGGTCCACTTTTTAATTTCGAAAGTCCAAAATCCCAGGTTTTGAAATATCGAACTCAAAACATTGAGATTTTGGAATCTCGAAATTAAAAAGTGGAACAACAAAAAAAACCCCAACTAAAACAATGTTTTTGCAGGGGGGCAATCCCCCCTGCACCCCCCACACCCCCTGCAACTTAAATATACCATCTCCACGATCGCCCTAGAGAGAAGACAATGGTAAGCAGGACAGGAGCATTACCATTCTCTTTAATGTAGCTTGATCTCAGAGATGGTATATTTAAGTTACAGGGGGTATTGGGGGTGCAGGGGGGCCCTGCAAAAACATTGTTTTAGTTGTTTTATTTATTTATTTTTTTTATCACTTTTTAATTTCGAGATTCCAAAATCTTGACTTTCTGGGACTGGTATTATGAAAGTCGAGATTTTGGGCTTTCGAAATTAAAAAGTGGTCCGATTAAAGATATGGGTCTGTAGTTCCCCAGATTTTTAGGGTCAGCATTGTCTTTAAGAACAAATATTGTTTTTGAAGCATTTAAATGATGATCAGTAATAATATTAATTCTAAGGTAATTAAATAGATTAAGTAATATTTCAGAAGTTGTTGGAATAAAAGCTTTATAAAATTCTGCTGTAAATCCAACTAGTCCTAGGGATTTATCTGACTTAAGATTTTTGATCTCTGTAATTACTTCATGGAGTGTGATGGGAAATGAGAGATGCTCTTCTGATCTTGCGAGAGTGTTGGAAAATTTAGTTGTGTCAAGAATAATTCCATTTCTTGATTTATTATAGTGTTGGATTGTTCTGTGTATGCATGCGAATATAATTCTGCAAATAGTTGGACTTTGTCCTGGTTGGAGCTGTAATTTTTATCTTTATATATATGTTCCAGAATTATTTGAAAAGGTTTTCTTTGATTTGTTAGGTTGGCTAGAAATTTGGATGGCATTTGTGCCCATTCAGCGTAATTGGTTACTGTTTTTATATTGTGGAGCTTTTCACCCCAGGCCTCCACTGAAAATGGGCTCATTTTTGTCCCATTGGACCTTCCTGGTAAACAAATGCAAATAAATCTTCTTCTTCTTTCTGCTGCTCCCGTTAGGGGTCGCCACAGTAGATCAACTGTTTCCATTTCCTCCTGTCCTCTGCATCTTGCTCTGTCACACCAACCACCTGCATATCCTCTCTCACCACATCCATAAACCTTATTTTAGGCCTTCTTCTTTTCCTGTTACCTGGCAGCTTCATCCTTAGCATCTTTTTCCCAATATACTCTGCATCCCTCCTCAGCACATGTCCAAACCAATGTAATCTTGCCTCTCTGGCTTTGTCTCCAAACCTTCCAACCTGGGCTGACCCTCTAATATACTTATTCCTAATCCTGTCCATCCTCGTCACACCCAGTGCAAATCTTAACATCTTCAACTCTGCCATGTCAAGCTCTGACTCCTGCCTTTTTGTCAATGCCACTGTCTCCAACCCATATAACATAGCTGGTCTAACTACCCTCTTGTAGACCTTCCCTTTCACTCTTACTGGTACTCGTCTGTCACAAATTACTCCTGACACTCTTCTCCACCAACTCCATCCTGCCTGTACTCTCTTCTTCACCTCTCTTCCACACTCACCATTACTCTGAACTGTTGATCCCAAGTAGTTAAACTCATTCACCTTCACCACCTCTACTCCCTGCATCCTCACCATTCCTCTATCCTTCCTCTCATTCACACACATATATTCTGTCTTAGTCCTGCTGACCTTCATTCCTCTTCTCTCTAGAGCATATCTCCACCTCTCCAGGGTCTCCTCCACCTGTTCCCTACTCTCACTACAGATCACAATGTCATCTGCAAACATCATAGTCCACGGGGACTCATGTCTGAAATCTTCTGTCAACCTGTCCATCACCATTGCAAATAAGAAAGGGCTCAGAGCTGATCCTTGATGTAATCCCACCTCCACCTTAAATGCATCAGTCACTCCCACCGCAGACCTCACCACTGTTACACTACCCTCGTACATATCTTGTACCACTCTTACATACTTCTCTGACACTCCCAACTTCCTCATACAATACCACAACTCCTCTCTAGGCACCCTGTCATATGCTTTCTCTAAATCCACAAAGACACAATGCAACTCCTTCTGACCTTCTCTGTACTTCTCCATCAGCACTCTCAGAGCAAACACCACATCTGTAGTGCTCTTTCCTGGCATGAAACCATACCGCTGATCACTAATCATCACCTCCCTTCTTAACCTAGCTTCCACTACTCTTTCCCATAACTTCATGCTGTGACTGATCAGTTTAATCCCTCTGTAGTTACTACAGCTCTGCACATCACCCTTATTCTTAGAAATCGGTACCAAAACACTTTTTCTCCATTCCTCAGGCATCCTCTCACTTTCCAAGATTTCATTAAACAATCTAGTTAAAAACTCCACTGCCATTTCACCTAAACACCTCCATGCTTCCACAGGTATGTCATCTGGACCAACAGCCTTTCTGTTCTTCATCCTCTTCATAGCTATCCTTACTTCCTCCTTGCTAATCCACTGCACTTCATGATTCACTATCCACACATCATCCAACCTTCTCTCCCTCTCATTCTCTTCATTCATCAAACCCTCAAAGTACTCTTTCCATCTGCTCAACACACTCTCCTCGCTTGTGAGTATGTTTCCCTCATTATCCTTTATCACCCTTACCTGCTGCACATCTTTACTAGCTTGGTCCCTCTGTCTAGCCAATTGGTACAGGTCCTTTTCTCCCTCCTTAGTGTCCAACCTTTCATACAACTCTTCATACTCATTATCCTTAGCCTTCGCCACCTCTCTCTTTGCCATACACCTCATCTCCTTATATTCTTGTCTACTTTCTTCATCTCTTTGACAATCCCACTTCTTCTTCACCAACCTCTTTCTCTGTATACTCTCCTGTACTTCTTCATTCCACCACCAGGTCTCCTAGTCCTCCTTCCTCTTTCCAGATGTCACACCAAGCACCCTTCTAGCCATCTCTCTTACTAGCACTGCTGTAGTTACCCAGCTATTCGGTAACTCTTCACTGCCACCCAGTGCTTGTCTTAACTCTTCCCTGAACATCACCTCACAATTACCCTTTTTCAGTTTCCACCATTTGATCCTTGGTGCTGCCCTCACACTCATCCTCCTCTTCTTGATTACCAATGTCATCCTACAAACCACCATCCTATGCTGCCTAACAACACTTTCCCCTGCCACCACTTTACAGTCTCCAATCACCTTCAGATTGGCCCTTCTACATAAGATATAATCCACCTGTGTGCATCTTCCTCCACTCTTGTATGTCACCTTATGCTCCTCCCTCTTGTTAAAATACATATTCATCACAGCCATGTCCATCCTTTTCGCAAAATCCACTACCATCTGACCTTCTGCATTCCTTTGCTTAACACCATACCTACCAATCACTTCCTTGTCCCCTCTGTTCCCTTCACCAACATGCCCATTGAAATCTGCTCCAATCACCAGTCTCTCACCCTTGGGTACAGTCATCACCACTTCATCCAACTCACTCCAAAAATTTTCTTTCTCATCCATCGCACACCCAACTTGTGGAGCATATGCACGAACAACATTCATTGTTATACCATCAGTTTCCAGCTTCATAAACATCACTCTATCCGACACTCTTTTCACCTACAAAACACTCTTAGCATACTCTTCCTTCAGGATAATGCCTATGCCATTTCTCCTCCCATCCACAACATGATAAAACAATTTGAAACCACCACCGATACAGCTAGCCTTGCTCCCCTTCCATCTGGTCTCTTGCACACACAATATACCAACCGCCCTTCGGTTCATCATATCAAATGCAAATAAATAATAAATAAAATAGATAAAGTGTTCCTTGTGTAAATAAATATTTGTAAACATATTGTTTTGAAAGGCTTGCTATGCATTATAACCTATTACTGCATTAGTATGTGAACGCAAGGGAGCTTCAGAACAGTGCATGCAAGGAATCTGTAAGTCAGCATTTAAAGGTACTGTGCTGAAAACTGTGTGGCTTTTTACAGTGACAGTCCATTGTGTGGAAGTGGAGAGTCCACATGTGTCAGGACTGTTGTACTACTACTACTGTACAGCTTGCCTGTGCCTGCTGACTGTACATGTGGGAAAAGCATAACAAAGTTAGTCATGAAGTCTCTGCCAAGTATGCTCTGATTTCTAACCTTGCATGCTGACTGTTTTTCTTTTTTTTTTCTGAAGGGGGGTTGGGATTTGGAGCAACCACACTGCAGTTGTAGTATCATAACAGAATATATGCTGCAGTCCAAGCTGAACGTGGAAACTCTGAGGCAGTCGGTGTGTGCCTTGATAATGTCAGGTTGTCTACAAGTAAGGCACACCCAGTCTAGTGGATAGGGTTACCTGCCTGATTGGGGTTTGTGGCTCATTGTGGTTGGGGAAAGTGGGGGGGGGTTGTTAACTTTTGAGGACAATGCCTGTGGCAGTGCCCTTTAGTCATGTACACCAGTCTGAAAACCTGTTGTGTTTAGATATTATCAGCCTGAGCAGTTTACTGCAAATGGTATCACATATGAGACATTGCTTACTGGTATATGCACGCGTTGCATTCTTTTTCAGCACAACCTCAAGGCTGGCAAACGAAAGGCATGAAAAGGAAATTCTTCTTTGCAGAGAATTAGATCTTGTTGCAGGCCATCCTTGTCCAAGGCCAATATGTGTTTAGCCAAGGGCATGCTGACCATTCCTACTGTGACTGTGTATGGCAGGATGCTGTTGTAGACATTAATGTAGTTGGTGGGCAACACCAAAAGTCTGATCAGGTCCGACATTGGGCTACCAACATGATTTAAGACACCCAAAAATGTGCAACAGGAGGCATCCCATCAGCTGAACCACTGTTGATTGAAACAGAGACGTTTCTTGCTACTCTGTGTGGGGGAGCAGGCTCATCATTTTCCCTAGCTCTATGTTGAACCTTGGTGCAGATCTACACCATGCCACAAAAGTTATGTTCCAGATAATTTTCAGTACTGTATTGGGAATACTATGCATCTGATCTGTGTAGTGTAGTGTGTGTGTCAGTGATTTTTTTGTGGTTTCTCATTATGTAGGAACATCAGGGCTGCAGGCTACATGGGAGCCTGCAAAAAGTAAGGTGATTTTTTTTCAACACTGTCACTATTTCACACACTGTGCTCTGTTAATAAAGTAGAGGTGATGGGCAATACGTAGATTGGGTATTCTGGTTTGGTGTCTTTACAGGTGACATACTATCTGGCTTCACCTCCATGGATATTCCACTGCTTGATGTTGGAAATGACTCAGACTTTGACTATGATGGCAGTAAGCATCTGGCATGGTTAGAGAAAACAGTGTCAGTGCTGAATACTGGAAATGTGCAAACCACATCTCTTAGCCAGGCAGTGGACATTATTTATTTATTTAACAATTGTTTACCAGGAAAGTCTGACTTGGAATGAAGCCAATTTTCACCCAATACTCATGGAGAAACACTTCAGACGCATGTCTTTGTAAAGTGGGAGGAAACAAGAGCACCCAGAGGAATCCCACATGAATGCAGGGAGGACATGCAGACTCCACACAGGAGGCACTCCAACCGAGAATCGAACTGGAGAACCTCTTGTTGTGAGGTGATAATGTAACTGCTGCACCAATGTGCCAAACATGACTGCTGTACCTGCAGAAACCACACAAGATACATGGGGTTCCACTGATTGGTAGGTTGCTAGGTTGGGAAAGTATGTCTCCCCTAGAGGCATAACCCTCATTATTTGCTGTAAGCTCTACATGACATTCTGAAAACTGTCTGGGTTGACATACTGGTGGCCAAAGATGCCATGGGTACCCTCCGTCTGCAAATAGCTGCCTCAATGACTGTGACCCAGGAAATGTACAGTGCCAAATATAAGTTCTGACTTTCAACACCACAGTCTTCACAGAGATGGTATGTGTATTGCAGGTTATGTTTGATGACCTACAGGAGTGTATACCCTGCATGTATGACATTCTGAACATGTTCCATCACCTGCTGGTGCAACTCAGGTCTTCTCTGTCTCATGGGACCCATGTCAGGTGTGTGTCACATAGCCATACCATTTTTGGCTGTAGTGCTGATGGCCATCATAAATATGGGAGGCCTAGGTCAAAGTTACACATCAGCACTACTTCTATAACAACATCTAGTATGGAGGTGTGTATGGTTCTGAGAGGACATCAAGAAGGATGTGGTACTCATGCTAGTGCTATGACTGGTAGAGGGAGGTGTTCATGGTCACAAAGCACACCAACCTCTGGCGAAGGCCAGTTTACTGCCTGTGAAACTCCAGGGAGTGGCAACTCCTGTGGATGGGGGCATGCAAGGTATGCCTGCACATCTTCCAAGGGTGCCATGGACCTGTTCTCACACACACACACACACACACACACACACACACACACACACACACACACACACACACACACACACACACACACACACACACACACACACACACACACACACACACACACACACACACACACACACACACACACACACACACACACACACACACACACACACACACACACACAGTGACAGTGGCCCCTATCAGGGTATTTTACAATAGTCCCCCTCCACTCCCATATCAACCTCACACTGCCATTGTACTAGGCTGTGGATGGTGAATTAGATGACGAGTCAGGGTGACCAAGCAGCAGGGGATGGTTATACAAGTTAAGGACAGGTGAGTAGACTGTGATACTGGCCAAGAAGAAGTGAATGGCAGATAGCTTTGGAATATAGTAAAACATACGCTACAGTAAAAGTGATGCATGCAGACCTACTATCAGATAGTGCTTACCCATGGATAGGCTGGCCACTTTGTGCATCAGATATAGGCACTACAAATAACAAAGTACAAATGGCAGGGCACAGTTATCATCATCTGCACAGGTGAGGGGAGAGAACACAAGATATCTTAACTCACTTTCTAAAACTTAACCCCTACAAGGTGTTTCCAGGTATAAATTGTTCTCTATTACTGCCATCTTCTGAAATGCATGGACTGATGCAGTGGTGGAGCGATTATTGCTTCTGCTATATTGCAATGATCAAGTGGTGATTTGGCTCCTGACTAGGGTGCTTTTGATGTAGAATCTGAATGCCCTGTCCGTGTCTTCGTGGGTTCTTTGCTGGCTACTCTAATTTCCTCTCACATTCCAAAGACACGCTGGGTTTGAATGGGATACCCAAAGACATGCTTTGGGTGAATTGTGACCCTCCAGATTGCCTGAAAGTGTGTGTGTGTGTGTGTGTGTGTGTGTGTGTGTGTGTGTGTGTGTGTGTGTGTGTGTGTGCGTGTGTGTGTGTGTGTGTGTGTGTGTGTCTGTCTGTTGAGGGGAGAGTTGTAATGTTTTGCATTGTGTGTATTACTGTTATTATTTATATATTTCCTCATTTATTTGAACACAAAAATAACCAATGATCTGCAAAGATAAAGGATAGAGTGCCCGGTGAACCAACAAAACTACAAACTACCAGTCCCATCGTTACTATGAAATATAAGAAAATTCACAGACCCACACAGACACACCCACAAAGAGCCTAGTAACTGCTGTTGGTGCTACAGTTGCTTTCATTAGTTCATTTTTCCCTCACACTCGCTAACTGTGGCTTTTTAGTAAGCAGAATTGTGGTGATTTTTTTCTGTTTCATCCTCACACTGCTTTAGTGTGTCGCTGTTAATAAGCAGACTTGCTTTTTATCAGGCTTTACCTGAACATTAATATCCTATTGGTGAACATTCTTTTTGCAATAGAGCATTGATTAACGTTTAGCCCATTTTCTGAAAGTTAATACATTTTAACCATTTCAGTTTTTAAAAACATTTCAGTTAATGTTAGTTTGGCAGTTAGTGCAGAGGAATAAGGGTATAAGCAGTTAACAAGTTGCATTCCTTAGTCAAGGGTTTGATTCCCTCAGCCTCCATTTGCCAGCTGTGTGACTCTGAGCAAGTCATTAAATCACACAGTGAAATGGGGAAATTGGGAAAATCAGGTTAGGTTTCTCAATGGTCTCATGGACTGCATGCCTAGTGCCTATCATTGAACCTACATATGCAATGCGCCTGTAATCTTGAAATCTCTTGACTCAGCCTGCTCAGGTCACATGCACTTAAAAGAAATCTCTGTCTGACATCATGCTGTCAGAGTCCATTTCATAAGTGGCAGATCATGAAAAGTCAGGTTTATGAGTGTTCCAATCATTTGTGCCAGCATCAGGATTTTCTGCACTTCTATGGATTAAATTATTATCTGCATCATCATAGAAATCATTTAATCTGCATCAGACCATTTGTTCAGGAGTCCGTGGCTCCTTCAGAATCTTTGGCCATCTTTAGCAAACCTGGGATGTTCTTTGTTTTGACTATTGTTGGAATTCACTTTTGACTTTTGCTGCAGTCTGTCTGTATGGCCTGGTAATTATCTTGCATCTGCATTAAAATAATTCTGCTTTGCTTGCCTGTATGCATTTTTCTCAGCTTCTGTCTTATTTATTGTGCACATTGTTGGGCTTCTGTTGTATATGCAGTGCTGGTGATTTTATTATAAGTTATATGCATTTACATGTACATGCACATATAAATATAAATAAAATTTGCATTGAGTTGAGGATGATGCGAATATTGCACCACAGTTAAATGAAAAGGAACAGTTATTTTTTTAAACTAACTTACATGTTTAGACAAAGACTATTCTGTTAATTTTGAAAATGTGGGATAGGGAAGCTTCTCCTTACCCACATAGATGCATGATCTCAGTTATTATATTTGTAGGTTTGAGATGGAGGCGTGTGTGTGGGGAGAATGCCCTTGGAAAAATCTTTTTTGTTTCATAATTCTGTTAAAAGTTGATAATTCGTGGTATGATGTTTAACTATATATCCAGTTTCCATTTTAAGCGCATTGGTTACTCTCCCGATATGTGGTTTAATACAGCATCATTGTCCTATAACATTCCCAAAAATATTCACAGCTTTAGTAAACAAATGATTGTTTTTGACTGCGTGTCTGTTCATTTATAAAAACATCACGTTTTTGCCATTTAACCACAACTCCATACAATTGATAATTTTTCATAAAATTATTGTTTTTCACAATTCCTACAATGTTTCCTTTAAATATCACATTGCTTTGTTTTATGAAAGAGGTTGTATGTTGTACATGTGGTTTTGTGCATTTTACCAAACATTTAGTAGCCACATGTTGTCTTAGGGTTCTGAATTTAGCAGTTTTTTACTTTACAATGTCCATTATTTAGTACTGAGCAAACCATGAATAACAGAATTTCATTACACGTGAACACCAAAACCTTTTTTTTTGCAGAGAGGCTCTTGTCCACACACACATATATATATATATCTATATATATCTATCTATCTATATATATATATATATATATATATACATATATAAAATCTATATATGGGTCCACTACATAATCTTGAAATTTTGAAATACTGAATTTCAAAATCTCTAGACTATATAGCCGAAAGCCCTAAATACTGAAAGACCAGAAGTGCGAAATTCAAAATCCCGATGTACGGAGATACTGAAGTAATGCTTCTGGTGTTGCGGTTTGTTGATGGATTGGTGGAATTCAGGTAAGTATCTATGTGTAAGTGTGTTGGTTAGGGACTTTAGTGTGTGCTAGTGTGTGTGTTGTGACTGTGATGTGTGTGAGTGAGGGACTGTAAAATGTGTGGGTGTGAGTTTCCCTTGTGTGTCTGTTTGTACAATCTCGGAGTTAGTATATTTAAGTAGGGGGGTGGGGGTGCAGCCCCCCCTACTTATCTGTAGTGTAGGATGATATGTTTGATTGTGGGGGAAATTGTGTGTATGTGTATGTGTGTGCTGTATGTGTGTTGTATATTCGGGATTTTGAATTTCGCGCTTCTGGTCTTTCGGTATTTAGGGCTTTTGGCTATATTTATTTTATTTATTTTATTTATTTTACATTTGTTTACCGGGTTAGTCCAACTGGATACATGTCCATTTTCAGCAGAGGCCCGGGGAGAAAAGCTCCACAATAAAAACAAAAAACATAAAATTACATACAGATAAATTCTTAATAACATAATAGAAAGAACACAAATTTACATACAAATAAATTCACAATACCATGATATATAAGTAACAATAATATGGATACGTTAAGCAATAGAGAGGATTAAGATTATAAGCTCAGAGGAGAAGGATGAAATTTTTACCACAAATCAACCCTAGTAATTATGAGGTGAAGGCAGGCCAAGAGGAACTAGAATCCTATAAACGTACAGAGATGAAGGCATGGTGAATAGAGGAGTTACAAATGTAGGGATCTTGATCGAAGAGAAGAGAGATATATATAGTTTTTTGATGAAATTTTGATATATATATATATATATATATATATATATATATATATATATATATATATATATATATATATATATATATATATATATATATATATATATATATATATATATATATATATATATATATATATATATATATATATATATATGTATATATATACATATAGGAATCCTAGCCCAAAATCCTGAAGCCCAAAATCCTGAGACCAAAATTTCGAAAGTTCAAAATACTGAAAACTCAAAATACTGAAACCACACAGGATACCAACACTTACTATTTTCCAGAACAAGTACATACAGAAATGTATTACCCTTCAACTATACGCAGGGTGGGCAAGCCCCCCTGTACCCCCTACTCCCCCTGCTACTTAAATATATTAACTCTGAGATTGCACTTCACTGCAAACTACTGAAGAAGAGTAATATGGTTTGTGTTTTATTTGTTTCTGTATGTACTTGTGCTGGAATACAGTAAGTGTTGCCATCCTGTGTGTTTTCAGTATTTAGAGTTTTTAGTATTTTGAACTTTTAAGATTTTGGTCTCAGGATTTCATTCTTCTGGATTTTGGGCTTTCAGGATTCTGTAGTGCTCATATATATATATATATATATATATATATATCACATATCACACACACACACACACACACACACACACACACACACACACACACACACACACACACACACACACATATATATATGTGTCTAGGACTTTTCACTGAAAGCACATTTCACTGAAGCACATTTCGCTGAAAGTTATATATGGCCTTATCCCCACTGTTGTGTGACCTTGGAGTTAGTATATATAGTAAGGAGGGGTGTGGGGGCACCTTCCCCCACATCGGGGTGTGTGGGGTGCATAACCCCCCCACCTATTTTAAATATTTTGAACTATATAGGTGGATACTTGCAATTCCAATAAATTACTCTTTTCTGAACTTAATATATATCCAAAATATATGGAGGCTATTCCCCCACACCCCCTTACTATATATAGTAACTCCAGGATTGCACAACAGTGGGAAAGGGCCATATATAACTTTCAGTGAAATGTGTTTCAGTGAATTGAGTTTTTAGTGAATTGAGCTTTCAGTGATTTGTGCACAGTCATTTTTCTTTCAGTGATATATATATATATATATATATATATATATATATATATAGTTCCTATCAGGAACACTATAAGCCTGAAAATCAAAATCCTGAAAACTAAAGCCTGAAAATTCAAAATCCCGAAAGCCCAAAATCCTGAAACTCAAAATCCTGAAAACACAAAATGGACATACTGACGTCATTGTGGCTTTGCTATTGTTAGCCCTGTGGTGTTAGGTCATGCGTTGGTTCAGGTAAGTTGTGTCGTTGGTTTTATGTTAGGTTAGGGGCGGTTTTGTGAGTTTGTTAGTTCGAGGTTAGGCATGTATGCAATAGTGACAAATATTGGGGTTAGGGGCGTTTAAGTGAGTTAGGGGGTTAGTGGTCAGGTGAGTGTGCTATAGTGACAGACCTTAGGGTTAGGGTTAGGGTCAGGGTCAGTTGGCAGATATTAGTGTCTTTATAGTGACATATTAGCATTATTTGTGTTTTCAGGATTTTGAGTTTCAGGTTTTTGGGTTTTCGGGATTTTGAATTTTCAGGCTTTAGTTTTCAGGATTTTGATTTTCAGGCTTATAGTGTTTCAGGCTTCTGATAGGGAACCATATATATATATATATATATATATATATATATATCTATATATATATATATATATATATATATATATATATATATATATATATATGTGTGTGTGTGTGTGTGTGTGTGTGGGCATGCATATGTGTATATATGTATGTATGTATGTGCATATATAAATATATATGTAGAGAAAGAGAGAGATTTATATCTATCTATATATACATATGGATTATAGGATTAATTCAGTTTGTTGACTGCTGCCTTCACTGTCAAAGTGTATTGTTATATTTGTAGCAATTACACTCTTGTCAAGTGCTGTGGTTCTCAAACATTGCAATGCTGAGAGTTTGTTCATACAAATATTTGTTTTTTATGATTGTAAGTAGGTTTGCATGTTAATGTTGAAACTGTTGGATATACTGAAAGTTTCAACATCTGGGGTTGGAGTGGGTTTGTAGTATTTGCTGGTTAGGGATACAGTAAGGGCTAGGTAAGAGGGTAGTGTTAGTGTTGCTAGGGTGTGCAATGGACAGGAAGTGTTTCCAAATGTCTAATGTAGTAGTAGTACTGTTAAGGAAAGTTCTGAATGTTTAAGGTTGGGGTTAGGGTTGCACAAACATCGCTTATGCTAACTCTAATCCTCCCCCTGCCCTAATCCCAACCCGACACATTATCTTACACAAAACCCTTTCCCTAACAGTATGGCTATTCATCAGTGTCTATGGTGTTACTGTAAGTTTTTTATTTAATTTACCTATTGGAAAAGGAAAGCATTTACTGTCCTTTTTCTGATAGTGTACTGTTGAAAGTTTAGTGTTTGAGTAAGATAAATGTTAACATACAGAAGTTGATGTAGTTATCCCTGGTTTTTCTGCATGTTGACTTGCTTAACTGTGTTCATATATGTCTATATATATATATATATATATATATATATATATATATATATATATATATATATAAATATATATATATATATATATCTATATATATATATATATATATATATATATATATATATATATAGAGAGAGAGACAGAAAAAGAGAGACAGAGATGTCTCTCTCTCTCTCAGTCTCTCTCTCTCTCAGTCTCTCTCTCTCTCTGCCTCTCTCTTTCTCTCTCTTTATATATCTCCAATTTCATTCTCAGCTGGGGTGCCTTCTGTGCGGAGTCTGCATGTCCTTCCTGTGTTTGTGTGAATATCCTCCAAGTGCTCCAGTTTCCTCACACATTCCAAAGACATGCATTAGGTGGACTTGACACTCTAAACTGGCCATAGATGTGTGTGCATGCAAGTGTGTGGTATAGAAGAACAGCCGTGGCAGGGCTAGCCACCTGGCAGTGTAATTCTTGGCTCTAGTTGATTCTCACTGCTGAAGTGACACTCTGACCCCATATGCAAAAATGGGAAAAAGGGGTCATGGATGGATCCATCCATCTGTCTGTCTGTCTGTCTATATATGGGTATTATATGATTTATCGCTGCATGATTTCATTCCCTGCTACAACACTGGTGTATTTCATTGGTGGTACAGTTGGTTAAATTATGTAATGGTTGAACTTCAACAGAAAAGTTGTTTTTTGTTTTACTTTTAGTGATTGAAAATGTTACCTATTGGTTTACTTTTTGGATAATGTTTATGGCAAGTAATGGTTATCATTGATGAGTCTGATGTTTTGCATTTTGAAATAAAACTCACTGGCAGTTATTCATTATAAGCTCACGTATACATATGCATTTGTGTGTGTGTGTGTGTGTGTGTGTGTGTGTGTGTGTGTGTGTGTGTGTGTGTGTGTGTGTGTGTGTGTGTGTGTGTGTGTGTGTATACATAAAGTAAAAGAAGTGGGAGACTGTAAGGGAAATGCAACTCTCATCTTTTTACTATTCCCTGTCATGATACAATGCTGGTGATCTTCCAGTCTCAGTGTTTTGAGCATCAACCAAGTGGCCAGCAACAAAGAGAATGGCTATTGTATTTGCTCATTAATAATTTATGTAGTTCTACAAACATCTAATGCATAGGGGACTTCTGATATTGGTGCACTACCCATACCAACTTCTTTTTTGAGCTCCCCTGGCTCCTTTTGACAAGTGCCAATAATCACAGGTTATGATCTGCTTAATTGATTGAATGAAAAACGTAGGTACCTGCATTGTCTCCCCTGACTGCCATCAGTGACAAAAAAGTGCAAAAAAGGAGAATTTATCTAAAAGTCTGCAGGCACACCATTCCTGCAGCATTTCCATAATGACAACAGCGCATCAAGCTGAAAATCAACTGAGTGAAGTGGCCCTGAATGATAATGTAGCTGATTCAGTAGAATTTCATTTAGGATGAAGTATGGATAGAACAACTGAAAATATGCTGATGAATGTGAAGGGTAAGGCGAGGAGGAAGAACATTATTGATTTCATCAGCCTGAATGAATGGAAGTGGGGAAACAAATAGACTTTGTGGAAAGAGTTGCTTATCTGTTGGAGTAGCCTTCCAGCATCTGAGTTATTGGTAGAGCATGCAGACAGGGTGTAGCCTCCAGGTGTAGCTGCCACCATTAAAAGGGCATGGCATACGACTGTGTAGTTTGCCACTTATCCTTTAAAAGAGGCAACCTGACAAGGAAGGTCTATGTAACTGACTGAACTAGATTTCAGCACATAACTCAGAGGTAGTCAAGCACATTTCTTCTTATTGCGGCAATGATTTGTATCTGGTCTAAGACTTCTATCAATGTTGAGAAAGCTCTGGCTTCATTTAATCAACAGGCTGTGCCAAGCAGAACAGCGACATATTCTTTGGATCCTTTTAGTGCTTCCACTAATACAAAAGCAGTCCTTCCAGATTTGGTAGGTAATACTTTGCCTAAAATGGCCCCCTGGCCCTGTCCTTCCTGTATTCAGCAATGGGAGCAGAAGCCCAAGAAGGCAATTGAAGGAAGATTTTGAATGATTAGCAAGGACTGCTTCCAGAAGGTGGCTTGTACAGCTGTGATTGGACACTGCTGTTGTTTTACCTGTCATGGCTGTAGTGTTGAGGCAATCCATCTGTTGGTATGCAGTCTTAATAAAGCTATCATTTGGAGAAATGCATTCTTTCATGTAGCACTAGACAGACGTATCATGGTCAGGCTTGGATGCTTCTTTTTTCTTTTTCTTTTTAATTTTGAATGTAAGATTGGGGAAATAAACACCACCCTTACTTTAAGCTGTGACAAAAGTGCAGCATTCATTTAACTGCAGTGAACTTAGTGTATCTGAATGATTTGCTCACTTTGTTCACTTTTACCTAGTTTGCTAATATTTAAGATACATACAAGAACAATATGTGATAATAGGAAAGCTGAAATCTCTTTCAACTTTTTAATTCCTCACATTTTTTCAGGGGAGATGCATTGTAAATACTTCAGTTTTATTGAGTATAATTAAGTTTAATTAAGTAGCAAGTGCAAGGGATTTTAGCAGACAGGTAGTATTGACATATATGTGCGTGTGTGTGTGTGTGTGTGTGTGTGTGTGTGTGTGTGTGTGTGTATGTGAGGGGCTGCATGTGTAAGTGTGTGTGTCTCTTCCTGGGATGTTGTAGTGGGGGTTTAGTGAGGTGGTAGGGTAAGCTTGTGTGTGTGTGGGGAGGGGGGGGGTTGGGACTGTCATACCTCTGCACTCCCCTAGACTAATGAACAAACCCAGCAACATTGAGTTAGGGAGAACCACTAGACTCCAAAATGACTCTTGCATCTGATGTCTTAACAGCACTTAAACATAACAAGGATGGGGGGGGGGGGCATCACTAGAAATTAGGGATAATTTTAGATCATTGTGCCTTAATGGCACTTAGGACCAGGAGAACCACTAGACAATAGGGATACTGCATGCATAAACACACTCACTGTGTGAAAAGAAAAGTTTGTTTTGCAGACTTTAGAAAATTATACAATTTTAAAGTTATATTCCAAACACGGAAGACTAAACAAACAGAGCTGTGTTTTCAGCTTAAAATATTAATGGCCAGGCAAGAGGCCTTCATGACACTCTGGGTTACAGCTCTACTGATGCTGGATTAGTGTAGGTAAGTAATTCTGTACTAGTTTAGTAACTGTTAAACTGTTAAATTAACAGTTTGGCAATTACCTAACTAATGCACATTGATACTAATGCCATACAAACATAAAGATGCATGTGACCACTTTTTTGTGTGAAAAGAAAAATTCATTTTGTGCCTTTAAACATGAACTTTAAAGGCACTAAAATGGATAAATAATCATGTTTACTCCCTCTGAGTACATTAATCATCTGCACCACAACCAGAGATAACATAGAGAATAATAAATACAACTAAAGTACAAAGGAGTGGAAAAAAAGCTTCAAACTATAGACTCTTGATACCAGAAACAGCAGTATTAACTCACTACAGTAACTGATAAATTAATGTATTAAGGTTTGTTTTTTATACTGTAATGAGGCTCACTGACATTATTCAAGGCCTGCAACAGTTTTTGAGGTATGAGATAGAGGGGTGTGCACATATAAGCATACTGCTCAACCTCATAGCGTAAGACAGCTAGAAAAAGCCCAAAATAATGTGTGTGGGGGGGACAAAGACACACTATCAGGGATGGATTGTAATTATTTCTGTTATAAACACCTGCTAGGTGTTGTCATGGATGATCACCTATGATATAATCTCCATGTTCAATAATACATAAGGAAAACCCATCATAAACTTGGCAGACTCTGTAAAAACAAACACTCTTTAAACTCTTTAACCAAAATTACCCTCGCCAAAACTGTCCTTCTACCCTCCTTGCCTTATGGTGCATCTATACTTAACAACTTACAGAGCTCATCTAGATCCAAAATGGAACAGTGCTATAATAAAGTGGCTAAGTTCACCACCAACTCAAAAACTAGAACTCACCACTGTATATCACTAAAAAAACTAAACTGGATAGAATTCCCCAACCACCTACTATATGCCCAACTACTAACACTCCACTACATACATTGTCGACCGACCCCTAGCTTGTTTAGCTCTAAATAATGTCATCAAACTTACAACCCAAGCAAAACACTTAGGTCTGCAGATAAAGATCTTCCCGCTATCTCCAAATCCTCTATGAGCTGTACAAATCCTATACTCTCACTATGTTGTAAAAGTGTGGAACTTACTCCCACTACGTGAAAGAACTATTACTAACTGACCTGCCTTCAAAACTGTACTAAAACAACACATGGAAAACTCTTGGCTGTGCCCATATGCTGATCCAGACTAATCTCTAATCTCTTCCCCAGACCAGGCTGACCTTTCCTTCACTCTCTCTCTCTTCACCAATCCTACTATCCCTTCCTCTCACAACCCCCCCCTTCTCTCCTTATCCCTCCCTCCCAGTGTGTCTCCCTCATCACTATCCCTATCATATCTAAATGCTTCCGCATCTAGTTATGTACCTATTAATTGTAGTTCTTGTAATTTTTGTATATTCTGTTTATAAAAATGTCTAGTCATCTACCTTACACAATGTACCTGTTACTTGTATTTCTTGTAATATTGTGTTTTTCTGATTATAAAGTTTGTACATTTCAGTATGTAACTGGAGCTTTTCTCCCCAGTCCTCCACTAAAAATGAGTTCTTTCTGACCCAGTTTGACCATCCTGGTAAACAAATGTCAAATAAAATAATAAAATAAAAAAATAAAATAAAAATAACCACTTCGGTTGATCAGAAGAAAAGATTACTAGATCTGGTTACAAGGGAAAAGATATTGGAGTTGTTAAAGCATCTCCTAATAAGTAAATCTCTGGACATGAATACGAATCTTATAGAACTTCATCTTTTCAGTTAACAGATGCTGTCTTGACTACTGAAATTAGTGAACATTGTTTTCAAGTCTTTCAAAGTTCCTCTTTTGTGGATAGGAGTCATAATTTACTTATATTCGAAGACTGAAAGATCTCCTACATTCAACGTCACATATAATAGTCTTGTTATTGAACCAGGATTATAATATTTTGATAGCTTTGCTAGTGTCCGATATGGTCCTTTTGTTGCCAAAGTTGGTAAATTTGGATCAATGTTGTTTTCTAATTTAGATCAAAGTTGTTTTATAAATGGAAGTGAGATGGTGAGTAATATTATCAAGAAATTTTATTTTCAAGAAACATAAAAAATGAAAGGTTCCTTGTCTGTGGTCAACTTGGACACAACAAAGGCTTTGACAGAATGAACTAGGGCTATATATTTAGAATATCCGTAGCTTCACTCAGGAGTTTGTTAGTCTGTTTGAGAGAATATATGATGAGTTCTCAGTATAATTAACATTAATTCAGGGTTGTCATTGAAGCTTAAATTAAATAGGACAGTAGGACAAAGTTACCTGCTTTCTCTCTTGTTATTTGCGTTGTACATGGTACCTTTTTTAGAGGCTGTCAGATAATTGACCATGGTGGGTTTCATTTTCGCAGAGCAAGAAGTAAAGTTAACTCTTCATACAGATGAATTTTCGGTGAACTTGGGGACCTAAAAGTGGTTCTAAAGAGGTTGCTTACCTTGTTTAAAGATTTTGATGAGATGTTAGGCTATAGTGTGAATGTTTCTAGGGTATAGGCGATACTTGTGAATGCTGGTTTTCTAAGTCACTTTACTTTGTAAGATCCCTTCTTTGTAATGTTATGACTCAGTTAAATACCTTTGTGTCAGGACTGGGCTTACACTGCAAGAGTCTAGAGAATTATCATACTAGCATTTGTTGAGTAATTTTATATCATGAAATGGAAGTATTAGATGTTGGACATGGACCAGAAATATGTGACATTTAATTTGGCTCCATGATGCTGAAGGATGAAACTCTGGCTGCACATTAGAAGATTAGTGCATGGTTACTGGCACAAGAACTGAGAAGGGGATAAAAGTGACTAGCTGATGCCAGGTCACCCATCCTCGGAGGAGGGAAACAGCTTGACTCCCTACATCAGGGGATGGCAGGAGGAAGGGAAGTAGCTTGACTCCCAACACTGTTGACTCCTGAAGGAATACAGGTGTATCACCACAGCATTAAAAGACCCTAGCATGCCTCCGCTGCAAGCAGTATGCCTCTTGGTCCAGAGGATGGACATGGAAGTATGCACACATTTACCTCCAAGCTTGCAGGTTGCTGAGGGAGTGGGGATTTGACAGTCCATAGGATCTGAAGACTGGTCTGCTCTCTAGTGCCTGACTTTCACCTCTCTCTGTGAATAAACTGTCTGGCCTGATGAAAGATCTAATGGGTCAGTTTGGCACAGGAAGGGGAGTTGTAGGACTCATCCTGAAGACCAAAACAACAGCAACAGCAACAAAAGCCAAAGAAGAAATATCTACAATTTAGATGTTTTAAGATATTTATTCTCACACTCGTCTTTTATAATATTTTAGGCCCTGCTGCTGTTCTCATCTGAAAACCTTCAATGCAGTAAAACATTAGTTTCTTTTCTACATGAGAAGTAGAAATCACTACCTGGGTTAGGCTTAAGATGCCAAAGGACTGGGGGATGTCTATTCTAGATTTCTAGATTTACTGGATGGTATCCCAGTTATGGCTTTTCTGCCATTGGCATGCTCAAGACTATGACTCTAGATGAAGGAAGTTAAGTTGAGCATGACTGAGGTTTAAGGGGCAACCTCCTTCATCAATGCTATGGAATCATACTGGGGAAAGAAATATGGTACTGTTTAAAGCAGTTACAAGAGAGTTTGTGATGCTCATTTGATGCCTTCACCATTAGAACATGGTGTGATAGAGCCCATCCAGTGTGTGCCACAGGGTACTGGGTAACCAAAACCTTTTTCATCTTATTGCTTGGTTGATGAGACACACCCAGATTAGATTTTGGGAGTAGCTTCAGGAAAGTTCATTATTTACCTAGTGGCAGTATCATAATCAGAAATTTAGCTCTGCTCAGCTGGACTACTTATTCTGCAGGTACAGCATTGATATTCAAACAGACATTAGCACAAAGCAACCGAGGCATCAGATTGAATCTTAGTGGATGTTGTTTCTGAGAGAGACGTATCACAAAGGGTGGTAATCGATTGGCTTAGTAAGCAGGCTGTATTAGTTGTGGGTTCATGTTAAAGTAAGACAGAGACAACAGGGTGGTTAGTCTACACTTTTAAATAAATAAATAAAAATACATTTCCCATGCCCAGTGAATGCATAAATGCTTTGTACTTAGGGATGTCACAATACCTAGGAGATTTCCCATTTCTGATATAAATATTTACATAAGTACATTTAGAACCGTAGCTGGTTGCAATAAATATAACCTTTTATCTCAGCTATTTGTTTATACAAGTGGTAAAACGCGATACCTGGTTGCATGTTTGTTTTGATTTTTGCTTGGGGTTAGAGTAGTTTTAGATCCAACTGCAACACCTAGTTTCAGATTTGTGACTTGGTAGGGGTTGACCATCACTCCCTCCATGCTCCTTTTTGGGACACCAGAAGTTGGAAAGTGGGCTAAATATAAACTCAGCTTTCTCGCTTTAATTATGTTATTGGCAAAGAAGTTAGTTACTGATAGCTAGAAGTCTTGGAACCCTCCAGTTATTGTGAACCTGTATAAGTTTATTGGGAAGGTTTGTGCTTTGCAGTCTGTTAATGTTAACAATAGCTATCTGCTGCAGTTGCAATAACATGACTTGAGTTTAATCAGTGAGTTGCATTCATTTCTCTGATGTAGGGATAGGCTGGATTTTCTAAAGTATGCCTCATGAAGGCATTTTACGATGGAAATATGTAGAAATTATTTTTGCTAAAAATGTAATAGTATAATTCAGTTTTTAGGGGCCCTGCTTTATTTATCATTTGTCTAATTACTCTTATGTGTAATCTTTGTTTTATGATTGATATTAACTGTTTAATTGTATAGTTTTAATCCCTTTAATTTTGAATGGCTTGTAACTGCTCAATGTAAAATAAAGGCAAATTATAAAAAGTAATTAATGTGTATATAGTGTGTAGTCTTTCTCTTAATGTTTGGAGTTATGCAACATTCATACATAGTTCTGACCCTTCTTACCAGTTCTTTCAAATCATCAGATTCATGGGATGTAGCTCCTATGTTCCATGAGGACTTTGCTTGGACATAAGTAAGAATTCAATACCTTTTGTGTATCTCAGACTTCATTTCTTTACTTATTTGTTCAGCTGTAAATTATTATATATTCTAATGCTTCTGTAGCCATTAAACTAAAGAGAGTACGTAAGGCAAGTATTACATTTTTGATTGATCTCTGCTGTTGTCATGTAAAACTAAATTCATACTTAGACGTTTTTCAGTTTATTGTCAGGTCTGCCTTGTAAAACAAGTTCTCATGGGAAGGGTGTAGTTTCAGCATTCCTATTCCAATGGTTCTTTTTCCTGTAGCATTTTACATTTTTTTTTTTTTTTGTATTTGTTCATTTGGCAGAAAAGCATTGCAGGAAAGTAGTGTGTGAAGCAGTTGTTACACTGAGTATGCAAAGTCTACCTATCCATGGGCTTTCTTTGTATTTTATGAGTTTGGGATTGCATGAAATTATATGTGAAACATTTGGTATATTTTCCTTCAGAGAAATAAGGCCTATTAGATTGCACGCAAATAATTTGTTTACATGCTATCCTTGCATTACATTTCCTTTCCTTTGTCTTTAGGTTACGTTACTGAAAAACTTAACTCTCTTGATTTTGTTTCAAACCTGCAAGTGTGTTCCTTTTGCAAAAATTCAGAATTTCTAATACATTTGTATGATAAATGCAAACAAATTCAGACAACTGTCACTGCATTGTAATCTTCTTCTTCTTCTTTCGGCTTTTCCCAGTTAGGGGTCGCCACAGCGGATCATCTGTTCGATCATGATTGGCAGTGGAGTTTTTATGGTGCCGAGTTGCCAGTCCAGCACCCAACCTTCCACAGAAGGCACACACACATATGCACTCACGCCTAAGGCCAATTTAGAGTGTCCAGTCCACCTACTGCATGTCTTTGTGATGTGGGAGGAAACCGGAGCACCCGGAGGAAAGCCATGCGACCACAGGGAGGACATGCAGACTCCGCACAGAAGGCACCCCAGCCGAGGATTGAACCGGAGAACCTCTTGCTGTGAGGCATGTCACTGCATTGTAGTGTTCTTGAAAAACAAATCAGTGGTTGTGAGGCCATACTATGTTTATGGGCAGAGGTGAGAGTGCTGGCTGGGGAGTCCAACCCTGCATCATGTTTGAGACAACTGATTGCCTAACAGTATGTTACATGAGCTAATACATCTAGTTACTATTGTAGTTTTGTCAGTTTCCTCAGACTACTGCATATAAGTAACATATCTCCTCCCAAATGTAGCACAGTTTACTCACTGTAAGCCGTTCTTCTTGAATTATTTATTTATTTTATTTTATTTTACATTTGATTACAGGGAAAGTCAGACTGGACACATGTTCTTTTTCAATGGAGGCCTGGGGGAGAAAAGCTCCACATAATGCATACAAGTTGATCAAACTTTTGAGGGCATAATACATACAAGTTGGTAAACTTTTGAGAACATTATATATCGCAGTGAGTTACATATATGTGACAATAGTATAGTGAAACAAATTCCATACAAACAATATATAGCTTCTATAGAGAATTAGCTAGAAGTATACATATAGGAAGGCTTCTGAGCACAATGCACCACCTAAAGCTTTAAGAACCTATGTGCATATAGAGCATTAAAGTCAGCTTGAAAAAAGTAATTGCATTAGCTGAGATACACGGTTTAATCGAGAGCAGTGCATGGGCATAGCTACTTGTTGGATGATTGAGTTTTTAGCACTTTTAAAATTTAGTTAAGGCTGTGGTAGATGTTATATTAGGAGGTAGTGAATTCCAGATTTTGGCTCTACATTTGAGTAGACAGCTTGTGGTTACTTTTATAAGGGTGTATTGTTAGAGCACGCAGCTCTTTCACTGGAGTATGGCTGTAGTAGGTTTTGCAGGGCAGGTATTTTCTTGAGTTGATAGAAGATTTTCTGAGCCATAGTTAGTTGGTTAAAGAGTAAGAGTTGAGGGAGTTCTAAACAGTTGATTTGCATGAGTGCAGAACAGTGGTGAGACCTAAAGGGTGAGTTTGCTGCATACCTGGCAATGTTGTTATAATTGGAGTCTAGTTTTACTAACTCATTTTTTCTTAAGTTAGTTAATATGGGTGATGCATAGAGTAGAGTGGGATTCAGCTATAGTAGTTTCTGTGCTTTTGTAAGATTGAATATAATGGTAGTCTCATGACATAAATATCCAAACTTCAATACCATGCACCTTGGTTGTTAAAGGGATTGTTGGTAACTAGGCAACATTTCTAAATCATGTTTGCAGTGCTTGCTGTCTTTATTATTACTTGGTTCAGGCATCCTGTCTTAAAGAAGCTAAATTTTAAGCTTGCTGAGAAACACACTATTATTGGATGCTTGATATACTTTGAGTTTCACCTGAGACTTTACACAGTAAGTTCTAGTGTATCGCTAATACATGTATTGCACCCCATAACTAATACATGCCTCTTTTCTGCTACCATATTCACAGAAGATTCTAGGCTGTTTTTACTCAAAGTGAAGACTTTGTATATATTGGATAAACCAATAAGATGAACATTTCAGGAAATATAATAGTGTGTATACCTAACTGTTGCACATTGCAGTGATTCTTAACATGTCTATAAACTGAGATTTGAAATAAAGAGTATGGACATAAAAAATTGGCAAAACTACAAGCAGTAATTATATAAAAACTATGGTACTTTCCTGACATTGCCACTAGCAGGGGCAGGTACCGAACAGGCCAAGATGAAGGTACTCCCCAAGGAATGACCAAGCTGGAGTTGCATTAGTGATTGTATCTCAATTGTGAGGCTAGTGCAAATAATATTAGGTGGCAGAGAAAACTTGGGGAGAATTCCTGGCATTCAATACCACCAAAAGCAAAAAAAAAATTAGTAATGTGGCTCAAAAGAACAAATCATTTTTAATGTTCTGCAATGTAGTCCAGATTTCAGCATTTTACTGGACTTCCAAGAATTCAGAATCAAAGCAATAGGCCTTGCTCATATTTTTTTCTTCTTCTACCAAGACAGATACCAAAAATCATTAATTTCAGTATTGTATAAGCTTTATTCAGAGATGGCATAGTGAAGAAGAAAAAAATTAGGGTGAGCAACAGCAAACTCCTTTTTTGGGAGGGACTGACAATTCTGCTGGTCATGTTCACCAGTACTTGAGCACTGGAGTTTGGAAATTCAGCTGATGAATACGCACTTGCTTGTCTCCTGTCTCCCAACTGACTAGTCCTCCTTATGAACTAGGTACCCATACATTTTTGTTACCTCGGCTGCTTTTGTCTTATCTAGCCTAAACCTTTTATTGTATTCTTGCAAGCAAAGCTGCAATGGAGAAAGTATGCATTCACCCCATCTACATTTCATTCAGGAGAACAGTATATCTGGATGCAGTTAATTCAGGTATAGCTATGTATGCTTGGGATTTGGAGGGAGTATGATTTTCTTAAATAGGAACACTGGAAACAGCTGCCAATTAAGATTGATTTCCTGTCCTCTAGAAACTGCCAAGTTTCTACTTAAAGCTCAGGGGAGTGAGATAATGTTGCACCATGAGCAAAGGCAAGAGCTAACTGCTTCCAAGTAATTACAGTCATGTTTATGAATATTGTCCCTGGCAGCAGGAAAACAAATGATGCTCTCACACATAGGATGGAACTTCCTTTTATGATCCTGCTATCTGAAGATGTACTACCTTTCTGGTGTTAACTCAATAGTCAGTTTAATTAAGTCTTTTTTACAACAATTAATATCATGACTAGGGAAGCTATGTGCTGCAAAGAAAATATGCAGTAACAGTGAGATATGTTTTGTTCTTAGATTCGAATAAAGAAATGCCACCTTTAACTATTACTAAGATGTAGAGACTATCACAAAGAGGTAGAAAGGCTGTAAAATATAGTATAAATCATCCACATACATTTCCTTTGTATATGAACTGTATAACATAGCAAAGTGCAATTAACTGAAGTGACTAGGAACAGAATCCAGAGATGACTACCCCTTAAAACATTGTTCAATCTCATGGTACAAATATGCAGAAACCCAGTGTACAGCTCTCTTTAATAATGTGCTTTGAATGTAGCCAAATAAATTAGTAATATCTGTGAAGCAGCACACCAGAGAAAATTACCCTTGTAGCTCTGATCATGGCTGAAAGGGATCTGTGGATAACGTCACCTGGTTAACAAATGATAACACAAATATAAATAGTATAAATGCAGTTTTATGATGGTGCTAATTCAACTGGTCATTTTTCAAGGTTTACATGGGTACAAGTGGAGATTAAGAACACTACACATAGTTCTACACATCAGGATAATGGGAAGACTAAGGGGAGGTGGGAGTGTACTAATTTACCTAGTGGGTGGAGCTTCACTGAAACCCCTTTAGTTAGCTGGAAGTTCTGTGGATCAGTTTAATCTTCCTATGCTTAGTTGTCCAAATGGCTTGCTGAATTTTTCAAAGACAGACCAAATGTGTGGTGATGTTTCGGCTACACACAAAGGAAGGAGATTTGTGTATGCTTTTATTTCCCTGTTAGCGCACTGAATATTTCACCCTTAGGTACTGTGATCTCAGAGTTTGTACATAAAGCAGAAGTTGGGATTTGTTCCCCACATGAGTGGTTGGGAGGTTGTCATCCAGTACAATGTTTTTGAATTTCATGTGTTTGTTTTTGTGTATGTGTTTGTGTCTGCCTGTCTTCATAAAATTTTGTGTATTATGTGCTAAGTTCCATGTGGTGTGGATCAGGAAGCTGTCCTCATTATCAAGTAGGAGACCTGGCTCTGTCAAAGATGTTATGTGCAAAAATATAACCTCCATTTCTTCTCCGACTTGTATTACCTTCCTCTGTCTCTTCACCCTACCACAAAATAGGATGGACTTGTCAAAAGGTACAAAGGTAGTGCAAGTATTTTATCAAGAAAGCAATCTACTCCCCCATATCAGAGTATCCAGTCCTTCTCAAACTTAATGCAAGTCAGCTTTGTGGATATTCTGTAGTTTTTATCTGTTCTTAGTGCTTTCCTGCAATGAAGTGTCCACTGTGCTCCTCAGTTAATAAGTTCACTTCCATTCCATTTTAATTTATCTTCTGTATATTCCGTGCACTGATCAGCTGTCTCTATAGTACATTTCAAGTTTTCAGTCTCCTTTTGAATACTTTTTAATTCAAAGCTGATGGCTCCCATGGCTATGATTAGGGCATCCAATTTGCTGACAATGCAATCTAATTTATCATCTACAGCATGTTCCATCTTGAATGCAATTTTCTATCACCAACTTATAATATTAAAACACTCAGAAACTTGTTCTTACACAGACTCTCCCACTATCATTCAAAAACAGCACTTTTAATTTATCAGGAGCCAGGGTAAGATTTTAGGCAGCCATCACTTTACCAAGTCAACAGCAGTCCCTGACATGCAACAGTTTGAAAAGATGTGCAGACTTGAAATGTGGACAAATTCATCATTCTTTATTTTACAAAGAAGCCAAAGCCTAAACTCATTGGGAATTTGTGAACCGTATTATTATTTTTTTATTTTTTTATTTTTGTAGAATAACAATATAGTAGAAACCAGCTATAAGCATATTTTAATTTGCTAGGAGAAATCTTAATTAAAAAAAAAAAAAAAAAGACTAGTCATTAAGCCTAAAGCTTTAGAGAACGATTCATAATTTCTCTGATATATAAAAAAATAAAGATCAGCATTCAGAAAATGGGTTATTTTTGATCTAGCCACAGAAATAGTTTGGCTATGTTAAATTATTTTAAGTGTAGCATATTTAAAGGGAAATCTCAAGATTCAACAGAAAAATTGTTTTTGGCACATCATACTGCAACAATGGAAGTTCAGCCACATATCATTGCAGTATTCCTCTCAATCTAAATAAAGATACGGGTGGTCACTTTGGCAGGAATGAGCCAGTTGTAAGTGTTGTACCTGATTAAGATTTAGTTTTTGTTTCAAAGTTATTTGAAAGAAGAAATATAAATCATATGTCTCTTGAGATTTAAAACATGTTTTCACAATACCTAGTTTTGCGTGTGTGTGTGTGTGTGTGTGTGTGTGTGTGTGTGTGTGTGTGTGTGTGTGTGTGTGTGTGTGTGTGTGTGCATGTGTGTGTGTGTGTGTGTGTGTTTGAGAGATGGAATCCAGAAATCAAAAGGTAGCAGCAGTCACTTAATTTATGTATCACCAATACTGTTACATAGTTTATTAGCTGACATATGAAAAGTTTATTTACCTTTTCCAGGTCTAATTTGATATATGGGCAGAAATAATACTGTGGTGCAATGTAAATAACAGATCTTAACTTCTGTGCCACTGTACTTAATACCCCAAGCATCTACATCTACAAACAGGACACCTGCAGGAGTTTTAAAGCATTCAGTTCCTTAACACAACCTACTTGATCAGTGGAATCTTAACACTCTTATCAATTTATTTCTGAAGTGTTTACAGTTGATGCAGTCAGTGTGTCTTTCACATGATATCTCTGTGTCTGTCACTGTTCTTTGCTTTTATACCTCACTTATTTGATCTTAGGATGCAAGTTGGTTCACATACTACAAACAAAATGAGCATTCCCTATCTTCCATTGAACCATCTCTTTCTTAACTGCTATGATCATCACCATTAATCCAGCCCTCTGGGCCACTGACTCGGTCAATACATATCTAATCAGGTGGATCCACATGAATGTGCTAAATACACATCCCGTTTCAGTTATGCATGGAGGTACCAGCATCCTACATATACTCTCTTCTGCGTCATGCCTTAAAAGAAGAACCAATTTATTGAACTCCTTGTACTGTCATTCTAAAAGCTTGGAATAGCTGGTGATTTGCTAATCTACAGTGAACCTTTGTGTACTTGTGTCTGGCTCTGCAATGTAAAAAAACCCTCCTCCTGAGGGAGAATGGCATTAATAAAAACTTTGGTACATGTTATCCTGCTGTCATTGCCAAATAGACTAGATCATGTTGCTTCTTCTGGGAACTTATTAAGGCTTCTAGACTGGCCATTTTAAATACCTTGTGCAGTTTAAATAAGTAGAAATCTGAGGTTTGGATTGCACAGTATTACTTTGATGCTGCAGCTATTGGGAAATTGATGATGAAGCTGGATTCTTCTTTTCCTTCTCACTTCCATGCTCAATAGCATGTTACAGGTCCAATCTTGGAGGTGTACACTCTGATCTTGTGAAAAAAACATCTAGGCTGGGATTTATAGATAGTAATTGCACTGTATAAATTAGTGTGGGTAGCTGCATAGCCCAGTGATCAAAATGGTGTGGTATGTGGCACATGCTAATGACTAACTAATTACATGGAAATGAAAAACACCATGCAAGTGAGCCATATGGATTATGCAAATGAAGGAACCCAAAATGGTAGAGTAATTCCGAAATATATTAAATGGCCATGCTTTATGACAGTGTATGTCCTTTCTGAATGTCCTGATTTGTGGTGTAGCAGCTGCCATTGCAGTCAATGTCTGCAGTATTTGTAGATCACTGTTCTCTGCCTTCAGCAGAGAAGGTACAGACAGCACCTTATATTCTTTCAGCTCCCACAAACACAAACTGTGGACTGTTTCTAAGTGGACTAGAATACTGTGAAGGACCTAGTCAAACTGCCTCATTCACAAGTGTAATTGAAGAGGACGCATGGTATGCCTCTCCCTGTGGACACTAAGGTATGTGTAGCCTTAACCATCTTAGCTACAGAGATCTTCCAGTAACCTAATGGGGACATATTAGGGATACTGCAGGCATCAGCCTTGTTATCCCTAAGCCAGTTCTTTGTTAAAATGCTATAACATGTAGAGGACCATACTTGGTTCCCCAGGACAAAAGGAGAAGAGAATCAAATAGGCTCATTTCCAGAAGGTTCTGGGAGTCAAAGCCTGCAAACATGCTGTTATCAAGGCCCACCTTGTCTAGGAGGTCTGTGATACACAAAGAGGAAGGATTTTCACTCCCTAAACTGCCAGTGTTCTTTAATGCCCAAGGCATTATTTATAATGTGTCCAAGTGCCATCCAGGCAGTTCACATGATCCACATATTTGGCAAGCATCTGATCTATATCAAAGTCCTATGAGGGGATGTCCCTTTTCCACAGGGTCACCTTGTCAACAGATGCACCCACATGCTGGTTAAACAGGTCTGTAGATAAAGATACCATGCAAGCAGGGAGCAGGCAGCATATAATATGTTGTCTGTTGGCTGCCACAGGCAATACTAGATATGCCTTAGAGCTCTGGTTGATGACTTTGATATCTTGTCCCCAGATCATGCAGGAACTTGCCTATAACACAACTCATGAAGAAATATGCAATGTTGTGCAAAATGTTTTTCAATTACTGAATAATTGCTTCTTATTTATATACACTCCTCAAGAGGGGCACTGTACTACAGGCCAGACATATGCTGTGAGATCTTTGCTGTCTGTGCCATTTTACACAACATGATTTTGTGCAAACAAATGGAACAGTTAAACAGCATAGCAGGGCCTTCCATACCAGCTGCAACAGCAGCTGAAGTACACGGTAGACAGTTAGGGAATGCACATGCAGCAGCACTGCCAGAGCTGAGGTAGAGGTGAATGCAATACACTGCAGCCCTGACACTTGCTGCACACATATGGGCCATGAGTTTCACTTCAGAATCTCGAATTACTGAAAACTCAAACTTCATATGGTCGGGACCATATGACCGAGTTTTCAGAAACTTGAAATTCCCAACTAAAGTTAAAAAAAAAAAAACACATAGTTTCTGGGGGCTTCACTACTTAAATATACCAACTCTGAGATCGCACTACAGTGGGATAAAGGGAAATCCCCTGTTCCGTGCTGTATGCAAAAGCGCAGAACAGGAAATTTCCTGTTTCCTCGCTATAGTGCGATGACTGAGATGGAATATTTAAGTAAGAAGGGCCCCCCTGCAAAAATGTTATATTCAAGTAAATTAAAGTGTTTTTTTAACACTTTAGAATTTTGAGTTTTTGAAAACTCGATCATATGAGCTTGACCATATGAGGTTCGAGCTTTCAGTAATTCGAGATTCTGAAGTGAAAACAGGCCATGACAGAGATAGTACAGAATAACATTTTTTATGCATTATTACATTTAGGCTGTACACAGCAGTGTATGGGATGGACACATTGTGCATCAGACATTACCATATTTACACAGGCTAAGGGGTGGACAGAGCCCTGTCATCATTGCTTGCACTGGTTGTGGGTATAAAGTGACAAGTGACTCCAACACTCTAATATAGTCATGGGAGATGAGCACTGTAGCCACACACTCTGGGAGATTGTAGGAAATCAGGGATCATATTGTCCAGTGGTGGGGGTTGAACTACCATGATGAGGTGATTGGAAGTGCCCACTGGTAGCTTGCGGTATCAGGATTCAGTGCAATCCATGGCAGAGAAAGGGTAGACTTACAAGACCATGTGCATGCATCCTAATGTAACATCCTGTGCATTAACCCTAATGACCATTATTTCTCATGACCACAGTACACAGGTGACTACCCCCAGTTAGGTACTCTGACCATCTCTCAACATGTGGCCCAGGAACCCTACAGCCCTCACAGCATGCCCTTCCGATGGTTTCTTATATTTATTGTGGGAAGTCGGCACAGTCATTAAGGTGTTTACCTTATAGACACAAGGTGCAGAGTTTGATTCTCACATGGAGTAATTGGCTAGGTTTAAAATGGTCCACAAAGGCAGTTTGTCTAGTACTAATCTATGTGGCTTCTATGATTTGAACATCCTCACCCAAATTTACAGGCAGACAGTAAACCTACCATAATATTTGCTGTTGTTGCTGAGGCACTTCTCTAGGCAGCACTCCTTTCTTAACTCTAAGAAGCACAATGGGTACAGAGGCTTTTCTGAATTACTTCTATTTTGAGGATGTACAACAATATCTCCTGGCAGTAAATAGTGCCAACACTTTATATCATGCTTACAATGGCCAGTTAGCACAGTGGTCATTCTAGTTGACAGTCCCACTATCTCTGAAATGTTAGCAGTGCACAATGCACTATCCTACATACTCATGCGAGCTATATATGTTCACTTCATAGTCACCACTAAGCATATGACCTGAAAGGCTGTGCATGTGGCATATGTATTCCTAGGTGTTATGCAGCACTACAGCCATATTGTGGTACTATGGTGCAGTGCTATGTAATGCAATATTTGATTCACTAGCATGCATCCATACACATGGGACTATCACTTTCTGCTTGACTGCACATGACTAAGTGGCCATGGCTTCATAACAGACTGGGGAATATAGGGCTCCAGGTTGTTGCACAGTGAGAAGAGAAGGAATTTCCTACTCTTTTTGTAGGGGAACTTCTGGGAGCACATGCTGGGCAGGTACAATGGCTCACTGCATAAAGTAGATGCCTGACACAAGATGCCTGGCACAAGCTGGCTGAAATTTTAAGTGATGACAGTGGCATAACCCATTCTGGTGGTAGTGAGGCATAGGAACAGTGACCTTAAGTAGTGCCAGACTAAGATGCTTTCGGTGGAAATAAGGTTCAGGAGGGGGAGCCTGAAATATTCTGTAAGTATGTTTTCAGTACTATTGTTTTCTATTATCTTAACTGCTGTACACATATGCTTAAACGTATATAATTTGCTTTCCAGCAGTAGAGGAGCAGCAGATGAACATAATTTGGTGCCACAGAAGGTGGGAGCATTTGTCACACGAGCAGAATGAGTGTGACATCTGTACAAGTGCACTGTACAGCTGTGATTGTGTGGTAGCATATGTCGGCTAATTTGTCCCACTGTACTGTCCTACTGCAATCTCAGTTGTGGAGGTGGAGTGAGAGAGACCAGTCACCTTGGTCTGCTCTAGAGACTGCTTCTTGCATGGGGCTGCCAGTAGCCAACAGGCATGCTCATGGCAGGGTAACCATTAACTCTCTGCTGGAGGTAACCTGGAGGGGTTTATGGTGCTCTCTATATCTGCATCTCAGGACAAGGGATGTGAATATTCTTCTCTTAAAAATTGGACCACAAGAGTCCTGCATGAGCTCCCAAAATCAGTTGAAAAGACTGTTGGCTGCTGCAGTGCACTGGTAACTGGATGCCTAGTGAACAGTGCAGAGTGCAGTCTTGTATGACTGGTGTAGTTTCATGACTATAAACCCCCACCATCAAGACAGCAGTGGAGAAACTGGCTCATAAAATCAGCCACCAAGGTGTGTGATGCCTGGATTTGTTGCCCTTTGGGGCAGCCTTGATCTTGAATCCAGTCATGGTAGGACCCTTCAATGTCCACATCCTAGTGCTTTCTGTATCATTCCTCATTCACTGTTTATTGTCCAGCTCCCTCCATCATCATTTATTCATCCTCTACAGTATATATTATCTATGTTTCCATCCATCGTCCACCCCTTATTTTGTGTGTGCACCACTTTGTCCATGTTCTAGGTCTGTCAATCTGTCTGTCCCTGTTATATGATGTTCTCTGACTAGTCCCTCCATTTTCCTCCTACCCTTCTTTTGTAACTTACAAGTGAGGCTGTTTCTAAAGAAAAAAAAAAAAACGTTCCCACCCTTCATACCTTATTGTTACCCTTCTGTGTTTTGCTCTATTCTCTTTTCTACCACATCCTACTTTCTTATCCACTCAGTTTCCTCCACATTTATATGATGATCAGAGTTGCCACTTTGCTGAACACATGCAGACTTATGTATGAGTTGGCTGCTATGCTGCCCGTCTTGTGCCACATGGGTGCTATGTTTAGCTCTGCAGTGTTAGATTGCATGTGTTAAGTATGGATTGCTCTGCTATGCTTCCATGCATTGTCTGTGATGCCCAGCACACTGGTCATGTTCATGCTCTGCCATGCTTCCATTCCTTGCCTGTGATGCCAAGCACATTGGTCATGTTCGTTACCATAGTGCTGTTCCGGCTGTAGAGCAGTCTATAGTGCTGTGTGGCCCATTATCACTGCACTTCACAGTTCTTGTGCAGCCATTTGCTTAATATGCCTGTGATGTAGACTGCTTAATACATATCTGACTAGATATGCTGCTGTCCATGTAATGACCTCCTCAAAAAGTATACACAGATCTTTGGTGTGACTCGTAGGCATAATTTCTTTGCTGTCTGCTGCCTTGCAACTTCAGCCTCTCTCTTATCAAATATAAACATGCTACTGGAGGAGCTTAATACTCCTGATTATGTTGAAGATAGTATCTCATTCTTCTGGCGATTTAAGTTCTTCTTCCTGGGTGAACTGAGACATAGTCAAATGGATCGTAATGGATGTCGAAATCAATCTAACTTAGCTGTGCTTATTTATTTATTTCTAATCTGTCTATCTATCTGTCTATCTATATACTTCTACTTAGGTTTGATAATTGGAATAGCACGAATACACATACATATCACAACAGACACAAGTGTGGGTGAGTATGCACACATAGACACACACACACACACACACACACACACACACACACACACACACACACACACACACACACACACACATGCGCACGCGCGCACACATGCACACACGCACGCACACACACACACACACTCATTCACAACTATGAGTACAATAAGACAAACATTACTTTTACCTTTTCTGATAGAATTACTTACAAATATGAGTACATTTACTGCTATATACAGCTTGCAGTTTTAAGAACTGCTTGATCCCCAAATCATTTTCAAAACAGAGTTTATTATAGAGTTGGTAAGAAGTACAGCAGCATTCAGTTTCAGAACTCAAAAAATGAATCTGCTGATGAATTTTGTTCCATTGGTTACGCCCACATACCTGTCTGAAAGACCAAGTACTTCCACTTCCGTCGTATGACGTTAGTAGCCAATCCATTATAATTACTGTAGGTAGTGGTGGGTGCCTACAAAAAAGAATTGTAGCTGTTGTGCTGCATTTAGTGATGCCATTAATCAGCATTCTCTGCTGTGCTATTCCCAGTGAATTATAGGCAAAGATGTGCTGTAGTATTGATGTTGAGGATTGGTTACAAGGATTGCATATCCTTGAGCTAAAGCAGATCATTGCATTGGGGGGATGTGAGACAGGCTGAAGAGAAGAGCTGTAAATATGCATCCATTAGAAACAGTGGCATGATGCTACGCAGCTTCAATAAGATGGCAGATCACAGACATAACACCCTCCTGGAGGAGACACACAGACCTGTATTTTTCTTAAATGTAGTATGGAAGGGCAAAGTCTTTGTAGCTTGACTGCCATGGTCCTGTGAAACCTGATAACACATAATTGGAATATCTTTGATTGACAAGAGGATCCTAAATATAAATCAGAAGCTAGCATATGATAATTAATAATACAAATATTAGAAATACAGTGAATTAATAAAAACAAAGTAAGGCTATTATGCATTAGTAAGGGACAAACCAGCCGAAGTTAATGTTCAGCAGAGTTGCTTTGCCATTCCCCAGCTACTTGCATTTATCTATGAAATATCAATAACATTAAATATCAATAAAATAAAAGCAACAATAAAGAATCTGTTAATGCATATAAGCAAAGAATAAAAGGAAATGACAGTAGACGAGAAGAATACTGATCTCAACAGAAACTGTCATTTTTTTAAAGGTGGGAAATGTTTATGTGATGGCAGCCCTTCTGATGTTTGCATCAGTGTGTGCTTGCAAGAATGACAATTTTCCAAGCTTTGTATATTTTGTATTGCCTAAAATACAAAGGCAATGGTTGGTGCTTGCATCAATAAAAGCAATTTACTTAAAGCAGCTGATTCTTCTTTTCATGAAGTTTTTCCTTGTGTTTTACATGAATGCCTTTCAATGTATTGTTACATTATAGATTTGTCTTTCAATGCAGGAAATGTTAGATATACAAAATGAATTGTTTCAATACAAATGCAATTTTGCTTAATGATACTTCTTTTGGCCACTGTTCTTATATTTAATAAGGATAATTTGGCAGAGTTTGATTATGCACATCCTGTGGGCTACTCAGTGTTTGTAAAATCACGTTGCTTCAAAGGAAGAAGATTGTGCAGTAATATAAGCTTTTGTATGTTTAAAAGCGTTAGCCTTAGAATGCTGTATACCATTCCATGGAAGTTTAAGTGGGTGTTTATCCAACTTAATGTTGAAAGTATCCTATCAGAGGGGAAGTTATAGGAAAAAATGCAATGTAAGGATATATGACACAGAAATTCAGAAGACATGTTAGAAAATGTGATGCCCAACATGCCCATTCATGAGACTTCCACTATGGCTGCACACTGCTCAACAAATTGATTTCAGCTGTCAGTGTGAAAGCAGAAAAATTAGAAAAAAGTACCAGTGAAATTGTCAGGTTTGGTAAAATTCAATTATTGGCTACTAAGTATACTGTCTAGATGCCAGCCAAGAAAAAACTGGAAACCCCAAAGGAAAATCAACCAGAAAAGGTGAAAAAAAACACTACATGGGAAGAATTCTGCAGCTGTTCAGCAAAAAGCAGTTCAAGCTTGCAGAGATGAGACTTCTCAGGAAGAGGAGTTTCACAAATTAGTAGTTAGAAGATAGAGCATGCAGAGTAATACTAAGATGTTCTGCTGTATGAGATAAATTGCAAGAAATAGACTGTACTCATTTTATGAAATGACAAATAAGCAACTGAACTGGTATTACATAATATTTGTTAGTTGAAATGGCATGCCTATTGTATGCGCTAAACCTGGTAATGAGAAAGTAGCCAATGCCTACACTAGTAAATATGGAATCATACCAGCAGAACAGAATTGATCCTGGCAAAACTGTGGCAGAAAGGA
>NC_056743.1:1796200989-1796313489 GCF_019279795.1 Protopterus annectens
CCGTAATGATGGACACGAGGGTTCCAGAGCCCACCACTTGCAGGACACTCAGGTTAACATGTGTTGTAGCATGCTGAAATGACATAGGTGTGTAATAGGGTTACCTGCAATCTGGCCCTATATATACCCCCCTAATGTTAGGCTGTGTCAATATGTGGCACCTGTCTGTGTTGTAACAAGGCAGAACAGAGCAGCTGTGCAGGAAGGAGTTTTGAGATTGTGGACCTGATGTCTGAATGTATCCCATATATAGGTATGTATATGTGTATATATATATATATATATATATATATATATATATATATATATATAAACACATATATACAACATAATATACATCTACACACACACACACACACACACACACACACACACACACACACACATATATATATATATATTATAGATATATATATATATATATATATATATATATATATATATATATATATGCATGTCTACATATATACAAACACACACACACTTATGTATGTAAATACATGTCCCCTATATTACCACCACAGTGCTGCATGCTATGTGTGAGGGAACCGCACACATAGCAATACACACAGATATATACAGCTGTAAGTGTGTGCAACATGGACGGGTATGTCACATTTGAACCCCTTGTTGGGACCACTTTGCCCTTATCTGTGAAGTAGGGAATGGGAATATGGGGAAATATGGCAGGTATATTTGTGGAGGTAGTCCTGGTTGGTAGATATGAAGGACAGCCTACAGGGAGGGTATATGACATATGTGGTGGGTAAACACCCTGGATGGTGTGTGTGGTCTGCGATGTGGAAGCCCATTGGGCCCCCATATGGAAACAATGGGAACAAGCCTCCCACCCATTGCTACTCACAATAGCAGTTCACGGCCCTGAAGGTGCCTGGCCTGGAGGCTGAGCAGGAGGAGCATGTGTACCCTGTGAATGTGTACTGGGTGCCTCAAGGTGATGTAGCACATCCCACATGTGTCTGTGGAGCCCGCTATGGAACAGACCCTGGACCTGACCTCGGGTGACAGGATCATGTCTGTGTGTGCCTCTGGGGGAGACAACACCCCCTGAGGTTATTCCACCTGAAGGTAGTACTGGACCAGTACATGAGGCCCCAGGGTGGATCCCATATGTGATGTGGCCTGGTAAAATGGCCAGATGATGTTGGAGAGGTGGTTCTGCTGGCAAATATTCCTTAAACATGCAATTGTGTCACTGTTATAGAACATATGTGGGTAGTAATAGTCTACACAATCCCGGAACACGTCCAACAGCATGCATAGATATCCCCAATAACACAGAATGTCAGCTGTGCAGCAATCACATGGCAAGCATACCACATGCATGTATGGAACCATAGTGGCCCTGACAATGGCATGCAGGTGAATAGTCCATAATAGGCCAGCAATGATAGTGTCCACACAGGGAACATGGCTACAAACACATAACATAAAGTGTGGTAAGCTGTAGCCATACCTATTGAGTTGTGTGAACAGTTTGTTGTCACTGATATGGTGGGGGTGCTGACAGAGATGTGTATTAAGAACTATGGTAACCTTGCTGTATGAGTTGCTCCGACCTGTTTCCATCTTTATGTCTTTCAGGCAAGCTGTCACATGGATGCCTACCTGCTTATTCAGCGGCTGAAAATGACATAGTGCTGAACTATCACATCCGGCACTACCCTGTCATGTTTGGCCGGGCCGCCCATGAGCAGCAATGGAATGATCTACTCCACAGGGTCAATGATGTTGGACTGCATAATCACAGTTATGAGCAGGTCCAGCATCATTGTTTTGACCTGCTTCGCAATGCCCATCGGCTCACTGCAGCAGTCTGGGTGGATTACCTTGCAACGGGTGGGTCATGCCATCCATCCCCCTAGCATGTGTCGAGGAGCTCCTCCCCACTCTTGTGGCACCTGCCCATCTGCACAGCCAACAACTGCCAAACACCATTGTGGAGGTGGGTACTAACCACACACTGGCTGAGGAGCATGCAGGTAAGGCCACAGGGCACATCAGTAGACCACTGGTGCATATGCATCCACATCTGTACAGGTAGATCATGCATATGTGACATGTCATATATATAGTTTGTTGCTGCATAGTAGTAATAAACAGATGTGCATAAGTGGTAGTATTGTGGACTTGTACTGCTGATGTACTGTAATGCTGCACCCACCCTGCAGCAATGCCACAGCTGTGGCCACTGACATCGCATTTCTCACACTCTTATGTAAGTCCCTCCGGTATACCACCAAGGCAGCAGCCTGTAGCTGGTGAGTATGGCTTATGTTGATGCTTGTCAATACATTGGGCATGTAATGGCTATGGTATATTCCATGCACACATCTAACACACCTACCCATAATGCATGCTGCACATGTTCACGTATTGTTGCTGTTAAATGCATTGCATCACAGTGGTGACCATGATGGGGCATTGGAAGGGTATGTCAGACACCTGCAAGATAACTAACATCCTGTCATTGTAAAATGTCTCCACAGGGATTAACATAATGATGGGAAACATGGCCTACAGTAGGGACATGTGTGAAACATCACCCTTATACAGTGCAACAACAGTGTATATACCAGTATTACAATGGCAACTGTTACAGATGTACACTAAAGCATAATGTATTACTGTGGTCCACATTATAAGCTGGGACTAGGATGTAACATGTGGTGTTCAGTGTATGGGACACTGCAAACTGACACACGTGTAGGCCATACTTGTCAAGCATCTGCAAAAAGGCTGAAGGCGGGGAGGGGGTGTCAGCATGACACACCAGTGCACTGCAGTAGGGATCCTAAGGATGCTAAGAATGGCAGTATCTGCACACAGTCAGGTTCAGGAACTGTGATAGACGTAACCCTACCCCCACATCAATAGTGACAGCAGTGTGTGAACACCAAGACATGTGCACATGAGTAAACCTTGCAATCATGCAGATTTGGGGGTCATATGTAGGGCAGACTAACCATATACTGGCAAATGCAGATGGCCCATGCTTGTATACCCCTGCCAGGAATAGTGACTGCTGTAGTACACATAACAATAGGTGTATCAAACCATCATGATAAGGGTGTGCACACATATGCACACACAGAGTCTATACATCGCGGTCAGCATCCGCACACCTAACACATTTTGTAGACACTGCATGTGAATGTACAGGACATATGTCACATATCAAGTTCATGTACTGTTAATATATGCGGTGATGTGGTCCCATGGCAGATCAAGGAAGGGTGGGTCATATCAATAAGTGTGTGTACACTCCCCATAGCCACAGTATGGTCTGACGGTTGTCAGTGCAATAGTCCGCTGATGTTGAGATCTGTAAATCAGACATCAGGCATTCACAAATGACATCTGTCCACATATCATCCCAGGTATGTGTTGCTGAAAAACATAGGGGCTGTGAGCATTAGAGCTGACATAACTGGCACAGTACTACACATTCAGCAATGGGTTGTACACCTGTGAGGTTTGGTGCAAAGTACATGGCAGGGTGCAGAACAGGTGCACAGCAATACTGTGTACATGGGTGCAGTGGTTTCCAGGGGAAGGGGCATCACCTACTAACACAGCCCATGCATCACACACATGTATACTGTTGCTAGAATGGATTGACTATAGCTGCACTGCATGCTGTTGTGTACCATATGTTATGCATGTTGACAGATGGGCAATGGGAGGACTGTGCGTACTATCTTTGTGCAACCTCACATGTGTGTGTGTGTGTGTGTGTGTGTGTGTGTGTGTGTGTGTGTGTGTGTGTGTGTATACTGTTATGCAATGCTGTATAGGTGTTAAAGTGTGTTTCTTGTTTTCCCCCACAGGTTGCGAAGTGGGTCAGGGTCCCTCCTGCATGCAATCTGATGTTGGTGTCCATACAGATACTGAAGATGATGATAGTACTATTGAGGCACAGGTGGGGTTGTCAGGGGCTGAAATAGTGTCATCATTTGACATCCTCCTCTTAGTCACCCCAACCCCGCACACAGTTTCAGTGCCTATACATAACCCATCAACAGTTGCCTTAGTGGAGGGACAGTTGCTGTTGGTGGCAGTGCACAGGAGAGTGTGGTATCCATGCCTACTGTGTCTGGTCACAGCAGGCATAGCCAGATGTCCAGCAAGGCACCACATAGGTAGATGTCCCAGGGTGCTCGTGGTAAGGCCATTGGTCATCATGCCCCTGGCAAAAGCGCCACAACTGGTACCACCAGGCGCATGTTTCAGGCTGTCATGGGGCGCAGGCATGTATGAGACTATACACCAGACAGGGCCTGAGGCTGCAGAAGGCTGCTCTCACATCTGCAAGTGACAACTTCCATGAACTGTCTGGTGCCCTCCTTGTTCATACCGAGGTCATGGATAGATGGTTTGGTGAGATGATGGACCTCATTGACCGTGGTTTGTCCATGATTGAACATGTGGTGGGAGTACAATGACAGCCGCGTGGATTTAGGCCAGCAACACCAACAGCTGGCAGTCAACGTGGACGTGCTAGGACACCAAGGTGCTCCCGTAGTGGCAGTACCAGCCCCAGCACTACAGGGGGGGGTGCTGTCCACACCACACCACAGCAGGCCATGAGCACATGGTCCTGGCCAGTCCCAGGAGGGACCTGGTTCCAGCGGACATCTGTCATCATCAGGGGAGAGTAGCACATCGAGGCCTGTACCTGGATGTGCGCATGGAACTCCTGGCAGACACAGTCCACGTGTCCATGGCTGGAGGTGGTGAACTACTCACCCTGCCAGGTATGGTCTGCAGCTGTCCATAAACACCTGTACAGGGCAACCACATGGCAGAACTGTGTGCATGCATACCCACACACTATATGAACACACCTAGGGCAACCCCATACCTACACACACCACATCACCATGCCCAGTTCAACTCATTACACCCATCACCCACACACATGGTGTCAAATGTATGGCCCATCCTTGGCCTCTGGCAAACCAACAACACACCCAGTGCATATAATGATACCTGTGCCACATCCCTGTCATCCATAACATCGATGCAGGGACAGGCTAATATGGTTCTGATGCACACAGTGACTGTACTACAGTGTACCAATGTACTGCAGTGTCACATGTTGTCAGGAGTAATGTTTAATGCATGCATGTCAGATAGTGTAGACATCCAGCAATGATGCATTATAGCTGGTAGTAACACTGGTTGATTGTGGTCTCCATAATGTTATCCATTTGTGTTGTAGGTGTACATGTGTCAGCAGGAGGATGATCTGTAGTCATATTCCACAAGGGGTATGGCACTGTGGTGACATCATGGCTGTGACATATCCGGGGTACAGTTGAACACATGTTACAGGTTTGTATAACAGTTATTGCCTGTGCCACATGGACAGGTGTCCCGCTGGGATGTGTATAATCTGCAACCTGATGTAGACCCATCCACATACACGCACACTATTACTTGGCAACACTGGGACTAGACCCCTACCTAGGTATGTAGTGCTACTGAACTATGTGGCTTTCATTGCACACACCACACAGTGTTTAGGGTGAGGTGTGTTCCAGGTTACATGTTACATGCCGAACATCCCCAGACATGTACAGTATAGTAATGGGGGATGTAATGGTTGTATATGGACAATACATAGTGTGACATACCATCATATACACATTAACAGACACATAACAGGCAGCCACACATCCAAGAGACCTGGGCCTATCAGTGCTAACTTACTTGTCCATGTGTCCAATGTGTTACAGGTAGGCTGCACACAGCACATGCATAACTGGACTGGATTGTGGTATAGGTTACTTGTATGGTTGATTGTGACACTGGTCACCATAAAGTAGTACATGGGACATATACTGGGTGTATCATGGTGTAATGACAGTGTACACAGCACCCACATCCCCCAGTGGATATTGTACTCCCTGGAAGCCATAATGACACTCTGACATACCCACCATCACACATTGCCCAAGACTGTGATACAACCCATTGTATATCACAACAGTGTTAATACAGGGATATGTATCTAATGCACATGCCACAGGCATAGTAGGGTATTGCATTGTCATGCTTCAACTATGGGCAGCAAAAATACCATCTGTACTACTGTGTGGCAATGCATATTGTAGTAGGAGAATGTGGCCTCGGAATGCTGTACCCTACAAATATACAGACATACACACATACACACACTTGCCAGAACTCAATGGGTAAACCATGCCTTCCAACCCATTTGTACAACACTGTTGTGCTGGTACTGCAAGGCTCATGTAGCCAATAGGGAGAGGAGTGTAACAGGGTACATGTAATGTCTGATACAGCAGCATCCACAACTGACTATGGCAATGGGTGTTGTTGTAGTTGTGAAGGCCCTCATGTTATTCCCAAATACAATTGTACTAATACACAGACACTGCTATCCTCAGTAATGCCCACGTAGACATGTGTCAGTACTGGGGTGCATCACTGCAGGTGGTCATGGCTGTGTACCTGCCTATTGTCAGTAGAGAGATGGGTTGTGTAGGGGATGTGTGTACAGTGGTATCATGCCACCTGCCATGTGCTAGCAGGCAATCTATCAACAGACACCACTGTGATGACCCTCAGGGTGAGAGTGACATGCATCAGCCAATCCTCTGGGTGTCTTCTGCACATGGCCACTGAGGTGATCCAGTTGACATGTATGCAACATGTATTACAACACATGGTTAGTGTCTGTGATGGAGACCTGTACCCAAGCATGTTCTGTTCACTGTGGTAGTGTAGTGGAGGTACCCATGGCATGTGGTGCTTACAAGGTGTTGCCTCCTATATGTGCCAGTTATTACACAGCTGGGCAGACATGTCAGTGTCAATCAAGCATAGGTTCCCTGTATGTATCCCAACTGGATACCCGCCATCTGCACATCTGTACAGAGACTGACAGTCATCAGCTTGGCAAGTAGCTATGCAGTAGGATGAATGTGCTGACAGATAGATGTTTGACAACAATATGTATGCCATTACTACATGTTGGAAACCCTCATTAACATGTGCTGTACAGACGGTAGTCTACAGTTACATTCCACATGTTAAATCATTATCCAGTAGGAGATATATACTGTGACACAGCTACACACCAAGAACATGACTGGGAGGCCTCAGAGCCCAGCTATGCCTGCAGGTGTGCTTGTTGTCAGTACTACATTTAGCACTCTAATCTTGCCTGGGAAAGCACTGTCAACAGTAGTACTGCCATGATACACTACATGCCAGTGTGACAGCATGTATCCTGGGATTCGACCCCTGTATGTAACACATTCACATAGATAACAGTGCTGTACAGGTCTCATATACTTGTGTGTCCCAGACATGACACACACCCCTTGCTACTGTAATGACACCACATAGACGCATGTATTGTACATGGCATTGCATACACTTATTACAGATGTCATTACCCTGCTATGTTATCAGACTGGGTGGTGAGAACTGGTTACCAGGGCTAAGCCATGCTTAGAAGGTGTCAGCATTGCTGCAATATAACAGCTAAGCAGATTTGTGCACTGGTAAGCGAAGCCTACATGGTGTAAGCGCTCATATATTTAACCATACCTTAACACCGCTTAACTTCGCACAAACCAGCACAAACCCGCTTAAACCTGCTCAAAACTGCATTAACCACTCTGTATCTGACAGCCCTTGTTCTACCCAGCAACAAAATAAACAGCCCTTGCTGGTCGTGAACCCAGGACCCTGTACACTATGGTCACAACAGTTAACCACTATGCCATGACCACTGTGAAGACAGTTGTTGTTTTTCTAATATATCCATCAATACACATATTGATTAGTATTGAACAATTGGTTTTACTTCCACAATTGTGTAGTACTTGTTATTGATATTACTGTTGCATCACATATGTTGTTATATCATAATGTACACATATCAGATACATACGGTGAGATACATCTGGAAAAGTATACACAACGTGATGTTTACACATGACAAGAATATGGATATATACATATACATATGTTGATATATGTTGACATGTACATACATATGTATATTCATACATATGTCTGTCTACACATCTGTAAAGTGCACCTATATATGGCCATGTGTAGATCTCTTTTTATATATATATATATATATATATATATGCACATCCTATGTTTACAGATATACCTATTTATGTTGCTATATATGTAGATATCTATAACTATATGTGCATACATATCTATTCAGATATACCTATTAATGTCCATATATATGTAGATATCCATAAGTATATGTGCATATGTATCTATATCTGTATATGTGTAGACATATATTGCTGTATATATGTATATATGTGAGTGTTTATAGGTATATATATATATATATATATATATATATATATATATATATATATATATATATATATATATATATATATATATATATCCATATATGTATGCCAATATATATATGTGCATATATCTATATAGATATATGGATAAATATATGTACATATATGTTTACCATATGTCCAGAACATGGAGTGGATTCCTACTTCAGCACCAATAGTCCCAACCTCTTAGTGCAAGGGGATGTCATGTATGTATTGCAGGTATATATGTAGACTGTTGCTACTGTAATAGGGGTTGTATTAACAGACACGTTGTGTGTGGGAGGTCACATCTGCTTTTGACATGTGTGCCATTGGCTACTGACAGACATCCTATGGACATCATAGTTCAGTACCACTGCTCGCACAGTAATGATCCTGTGGACCTGTGGACTACAGCAGAGATATGACCAATATATGTGGACAGTCTGGCACTCTGTGGTCAGTCCAGAGGTGTACACATATCCCCTTCATTCAAGACATGTAGACCACGCCTCCCAAAGTGGATGTTAATAGCCATGTACATGGGTATATCACGTAAATACTGGACTACATATGCCCACACAGTTTATGCATGCACATACTCCAGTCTGTCCTGACACATAATACCTGGTGGTGCAGGTTCACATGGCCACATCCTACCCAGTAGTTAGTGACATACATCTGTACAGAATCCCACTGCTTTGTCAGAAATACACAGCAGTTATGGTGGCTGGGCAGCAGTATGTCTTGCAAATAACTGGACATAACAGCACACTGGGTAATTACACTAGACTGCTAGGCATGTCACAATGCACTGTGCAAACTGCAGGCACACTGCCATAACACTGGACTACATTTTGTATGGGGGAATACACATGTACCTTCAATTATAGCAGGCTCTACACGCATGTTACAGCACAGAGTAACAGACATCTCTAAGAAAGTGCATACCCACAGCCAATGTAAACAAAGCCACATATGGAACACAAGTTTAATATGACACTATATGGACTGTCTGATAAACACCATCCTCATATGTGCAACTCGCACACTAACCCTACATACACTTGGTCATAGCACTGTGTGGTCCGATGGCTGTCTGTGGTATGGGACATGTGTGTGTTTGACCCTACAGACATGTGAGCCAATAGGGTACCATACACTGGAGCAGCATGTAACATCAGATAGCACAGGACCAAGAACAATGACATCTACCACAGTCTGTGCACAGCCCAAGGTACTTATGCGCAATACACACACTGTCAACAATCATCCTAAGTACACAGACCCCAGTAATGTACACACAACCACAAAATGGCCAAGTTATGTCATCAGAAACAACACCTACTACACATAGCATGTCTAGCAGTCTGATATCTGACTGGCTTGTTATCAGGTATGATTTCAATATATAATGGTGTACAGAACATATGCACCTCTTACTGCATGACATATGTACAAAGGTTGACAGACTTGTGTTTGAAACTACGAACACTGCCCCAATATTGGCATGTTGCTGTGATAACCTCATACCTTTACTGTTGTACCAGGGTTTGTTGTGACATATGTCCTATGAAGGATATGAAGTCACCATGTACTGACTGCAATCCTCACACTATGCTTCTGCAGTTCTCAGATAGGTGTTCTGTGAGTAACACAAGAAACAAAAGGCTCCACACATTGCCCAGTCTGCAGATGACCCTACAGATGGGAGTTTCCTCAAAAACATAGCACTGTCATGACAGGTATTAAAACATGTAGACCAGCCATATCCATACACACCCTGTTAAACCAACATTACTCCAAATGCAGAATAGCAACACTTACATTCTGTAGTCATGTCAGGCACATCCTCCTCCTGTCTGTTGGCCTGTTTCCACAGTGTATGTTGTTTGAGGTAAAATCCAAAACCACCTATGGTGCTGTTTGCCAAACACCAGATCTAGGTCCTGCTCACAGTGAATGAAAAGGCCCAACACCAACATGATGTTGCTAGATATTGGAGTGTGTTTCCATGCAATTGGCTATGGGAATGGTACCACAACTGTTCCACATGCAATCAGCTAGAGGAGGACTACAATTCATGCAGATGCCATCAGCTGATCATGAGCATCACTTACAAAACACCTACCTGCCTAAGCAAAGCAGATGTACTTCTCCACATCCACCAGAGAGGGAGTGAGAGAGACAGACAGAGACAAAGTAAGTCAGGGAGGGAGTGGGAGAGTAACACCTAAGCATGTTTGTGTCACACACCTACAAGTACTGAGTTTCAAACCCTGACTGGCTATGCATTGCTAACACATGCCTATGCAGTTATTGCATGCGCCACATAGCTTACATGTTGAGGAGCTGTCCAAATGTATATGTGATGGTGAGTGACATCTGCAACAGTGATACAGTAGCAATACGGTAGATGTAGTACATGTGCCTGTCCACATGAACAGGTGGCAGCGTCAATATAGCCACACTCTCTCAGGGACTCACACACATTGACACACTTGGCAGGGTCAGGAATACACTTCCTAACTAGTTTGTTTGCCACAATACAGTAATGCTCAGGTATCACATGCACCACAGGGGTTATCCAGAGGTTATATGGGAAAGGGCATGTGAAGGTGTCTGACATCAGATAGCATGCTTCAGTATGCCAATGGGAGTTGTAGTGAGTGTGAATGTGGTCAAAAGCATCATAGAATGCACACACAGACACAGGGTGCCAGTACTAACATGCATGAGTGCATTGCTTCATGGGTGTGTAGTGGTTGACTATGACAGAAGGCTATGCAAGGCTTGGTGAAGGGTATACCTTGGCATCAGGCTACAAGACAATGGTCTGCAGTGTGGCTCAGGGGTGTAGTGTCTGGATTGGCCCACACAGGCGGGTATAGTATTCACCATCCAGTCACCTGGGTTACTATTGTGTGTGGCCAGTGCTGTGCAATATTTACCATGTTTGTGTTCTTTAGTCCATGACATGGACAGTGTCTGGGATGTGCACACATCCCACATGCATGTACAGTGACATGTGGAACTGTACCTGGGGTCTCTGGCCCCATGTTGTGTACACAGATTGTGATCATCAGATGTGCCAGTCCTGTACTCATGTGGCGAGAACTGATAATGGACAGCAGGTCGACCCTGCACCTACATTAATAGCATGATAGAGGTATTCCCTGGTGTCAGTGGCATCTGTCCATACAGGGCATGTGTTTAAGGCATGGTATGTCCTTTGTGGGTCACATTTGATGGCACCACAGGTGTTGCAGGCGTCCAGTGGGGAACACAGTGAAGGTGCACTGTCTGCAAGTATGTGCCTATTGTAGTGATGGACAGGGTGTCATGCCCTCTGTAGTCCACTGCAATCACACCATGGTTACTATCTGTGGACAATATGCAGGGTACTACCAACATAGCGGTTGTTGCCTAGGCAAGTGTGTTTGTGTATGAGACATGGGTTGAGAGTGTTCTCTGGGTGATACAAAGATTGCTTACTTTGTTCGCCAGGCCTTGATGTCACATGTAGGGGTATGGATTTGCACCCCAGCCTCTTGGCTATTTGACATCTGTTATCCTTGGAAGGTGGACATTGTGTCATGTAATAGGGCCACCATATAAGAAATTTGCAAAATCCACTCCCCAATGAGTCCAACTGTTACACACTCACAGCCACCTCCACACAGAATACGAGTGATAAACACAGACACACACACTCACACACACACACACACACACACACACACACACACACACACACACACACACACACACACACACACACACATATACAGTTTTGCGTGGCTTGGATTAGAACTCCTACCTAACTAGTTTATCATGCTACAGCATTACGTAGTTATAGGATGCGCCATGAAGATTACTGGACTAATTCTTCCCCAAAGGTGTATTTCACTGGGAATGGCATCAGCAGGCTTGTCAAATTAGGTCAATGGAGGTTGTAGTGACTGTGAATGACTGTGAATGGCTTCAAAAGCATTGCACCCTACACAGACTAAGAAACACACACACACAAACATCCACACATGCCATATCTGGAAATAGAACCCTTACCAAACTATTATATCACACTACAGCATTATGCTGTTATAGGATACTCCACTGAAATTAATGGAGTGCTTCTTCCCCAAAGGTGTATTTCACTGGGAATTACATCAGCAGGCTTGCCAAAGTAGGTCACTGGAGGTTGTAGTGACTGTGAATGGCCTCAAAAGCATTGCACCCTATGCAGACAATGAAACACGCACACAAACATCCACACTTTCCATGACTGGGAATAGAACCCTTACCAAACTACTCTATCACACTACAGCATTACGCTGTTATGGAACACGTCATGGAGATTACTAGAGTACTCCTTCACCAAAGGTGTATTTCACTGGGAATGACATCAGCAGGCTTGCCAAAGTAGGTCAATGGAGGTTGTAGTGACTGTGAATGGCCTCAAAAGCATTGCTCCTTACACAGACAGAGACACACAAACAAACACACACAGTTGCCATATCTGGGATTAGAACTCCTACCTAACTAGTTTATCACACTACAGCATTATGCTGTTATAGGATGTGTCATGGAGATTACTGGGCTATTAATTTCCCAAAGGTGTATTTCAAAGTGAATTACATCAGCAGGCTTGCCAAAGTAGGGCATTTGAATTGTAGTGAGTGTCACTAGCCTAAAAAGCATTGCTTCCTACACAGACAGAGACACACACACAGTTGCCATGTATGGGATTAGAACTCCTACCTAACTAGTTTATCACACTACAGCATTACGCAGTTATAGAACGTGCCATGGAGATTACTGGGCTACTCCTTTCCCAAAAGTGTATTTCAAAGTGAATGACATCAGCAGGCTTGCCAAAGTAGGACATTTGAATTGTAGTGAGTGTGACTAGCCTAAAAAGCATTGCTCCCTATTCAGACAGAGACACACACACAGTTGCCATGTCTGGGATTAGAATGCCTACCTAACTAGTTTATTACACTACAGGATTGCGCAGTTATAGGACACACCACAGAGATTACTAAGCTACTCCTTTCCCAAAGGTGTATTTCAAAGTGATTGACATCAGCAGGCTTGCCATAGTAGAGCTATGGTGAGGGCAGTGTGTGTGCATGGGCCATAACCCATTCATCTAGACGTAGACACACCACACTCAGGCACATGCAGGTTTATATTCTGTAGGTACGTGTATACAACTGCTAGCTGACTACTGCCTTGTACAGTCATGTTGCACAGCTAGCACTAGCACCACAGAGTCTTTAATGCTGAGGGATACCAGTGGCTAATTTCTATTGTGAGTGACATTTACACATCAGGTGGTTGTAGCCATTTGGCTGTATGCTGGGTGGGACAGGCCTCATGATGGAAGGCTCTTTATCACTGTCACTCTCTTCCACACATCTATGTATGGGTACTTTTGGCATGTTATAGTGTGTTGTCCTTGCATATATGTGTGTATTCCTATCCAATGTGTATGCAAAGCATGACTGGTGCATACTGAGGAGTGTATGCACTAACATCTGCAACTGTCAGATATGTATGGTCCACTGTTGTTGGCAGACATGGGCTTCATTTGTTTAAGTGTGTGAGCATGCCCAGTATGACCTTTCAGTATGTTGTCTGACATTGCCTTCATTTCTCTAAGTGTGTGAGCATGCCCAATATGCCCTTCTGTATTGAATGTCTGGATCCATTCCAGGTAGTTTGTATTCCACTGCAGACTTTTGTGTTCTACACCTACAGCAAACTGTTTCTGCAGGATATCTGTAGATCAGTTGGCAATATGGGGTCAAACTGTGCAAGGGATAGTGTGTAATGTAGGTGATTGTGTCTGTGCTGCTTCTGCTGCATGGTACTGGTGTTAGCAGATATATTCACACGTGTACTGTTATACACTGTGATGTTTTATGTCCTCAAGTACGGTCAGGTGGATATTTTTGCTCACAGTGATGTCCTGGGGAATACAGGGTGAATGCAGCCGTGTCCAGTATTGTGGTCAAACCCCTACATATTCATGGAAAGTTATGCCATTCTGGAGGGGGGGGGGGAGCTGCAGACACTTGCTACTGGGTCTGTGTATCCAGTTCAGCGCCTTGGTACAATGATGGCAGAGGATCCCATACTTGTACATCCATCAATGTGACAGTATGGCCTTATCTTGCTGTGGCAATACCTCACAGCTGTACAGATTCACACAGGTTACCCAGAGGCAGGGGTCATAAGTCAGGATATTACCCCTATTGTGGTGTATGGGCAGGTTTGTAGCCACCCATTTTTGTGTTTGCAGCCAGGGATAGTATGTGCACACAGCTGTGTGTCGGACTTTGCACATTCCATGCTGCTCATGCTCCCACCCCTGTATTAGTCTATCCTCTTCCATACATTATGCATACATTATCTGATACTTTCCCTATAGTTATCACCTCATCACAGCTGTGTTTTGGTGTTGGTCCAGAGTTCATGCGGTGGGAGATGGTGGACATGTTACTGTGGTTTGTCCACATGGCCTTGCATATGGCTTATGTAGAGTGTGTTATGTTGTTATTTGGGTGTCCATGACATAACATACATTGGAAGTACGGGTGAGATGCAGGCCTTTGGCAGAGGTCTGTAAGCTATTTGGTGGTGATGCAGGCCAGCTGTAGCAGGTCGATGCAATTTGTCAGTTCTACAGTCCCAGACTGCCATACAGTATATTCCCCTGGGGTGACAGGGTAGGTGTGTTAGGTGTTCATGCCAATACTTTATATCAGTATTGATCAGGTGGTGTGGATGCTGACAGGGTGCTGCTTACAGCTAGGGGCATGCCTGCATGGGACACCTGCACTGCATGCTGCATTCTTTTGCTATTGCTATACACAGGTGGGGGTCGTATTGTACCCATTCCCAACAGCATGGATAAGACTGGAGAGGTACCTATTGGTGGTGTTTGGGTGAGCTGGGTGCATGTGTGGAATGGACACTACTTACATCTGATACACATATATGTATGGGGCATTCCAGTTATGCTGGCTTGTGCAGGGACATCAACCTTTTCCCAATACATCAGTCCTATCACCTTTGTGATCTGCAGGTGTTCAGCCAGATGACATGGTATTCCCTAATACAAACCCAGATATGTGATGCATACCTGTAGGTACAATTCCAAGGGTGTGTTCATTTCGCTGTTACATATTATACACTGTATGTCTGGGGTACTTTCCCCTGTGTACTCCTTGTATATCTAGCCCAACAGTCATACCATGTCCATCTTTCAGATGGTGACACATATCACCGTCATACATTTACAATGGCTTACTGTTAGCATGTGTTATACTGGGGAGCATTGTCTTGGACACTGCAGTTGTGAGGACTTAGCCCTGTCATCGGCAGTAGTGGGCAATGGCCACCAGGTCAAACCTCAATATGCATACATACTGACCACTCTCACGCAGTATGAAACACACCAACCTAACACACGCATACCTGCATATTGTACAAATGCTAAATCTATCCTGCTACCTTGGCCACCTCAGGTCATCTGTGCTCCACTGGTATTATACCTACAAATACATGTTACTACATGTCTACATCGGATTGGAGGGGGGCACACCTGACTGTTACTACATTTCTACATAGGATTGGTGAGGGGCACACCTGACTGTTACAATGTGTCTACATCGGATTGGGGGCACACCAGACTGTTACTACATTTCTAAATAGGATTGGGGGGGCACAATTGACTGTTTTTACATGTCTACATAGGATTTTGGGGGGGGCACACCTGACTGTTACTACAGTTCTACATAGGATTGGGGGTCCCACCTGACTGTTACAAAGTATCTACATTGGATTGGGCGGCACACCAGGCTGTTACTACATTTCTAAATAGGAGTGGGGGCACACCTGAATGTTTCTACATGTCTACATAGGATCACGGGGGGGGGCACACCTGACTGTTACTACATTTCTACTTAGGATTGAGGGGGGCACACCAGACTGTTTCTACATTTCTACATATGATTGTGGGGGGGCACACCTGACTGTTACTACATTTCTTATTAGGATTGGGAGGGCACACTTGACTGTTTCTACAGTTCTACACAGGACTGGGGGGCACACCTGATTGTTACAATGTGTCTACATTGGATTGGGGGGGCACACCAGGCTGTTACTACATTTCTAAATAGGATGGGAGGCACACCTGACTGTTTTTACATGTCTACACAGGATTTTAGGGGGGGCATACCTGACTGTTACTACATTTCTACTTAGGATTGGGGGCACACCTGACTGTTTCGACATTTCTACATAGAATTGCGGGGGCACACCTGACTGTTACTACAGTTCTACATAGGATTGGGGGGCACACCTGACTGTTATAAAGTGTATACATTGGATTGGGGGCACACCAGGCTGTTACTACATTTCTAAATAGGATTGGGGGCACACCTGACTGTTTCTACATGTCTACATAGGATTTCAGGCAGGCACACCTTACCGTTACTACATTTCTACTTAGGATTGGGGGGCACACCTGACTGTTTCTACATTTCTATATAGGATTGTGGGGGGTACACCTAACTGTTACTACAGTTCTACATAGGATTGGGGGGGCACACCTGACTGTTACAATGTGTCTACATTGGATTGGGGGGCACACCAGGCTGTTACTACATTTCTAAATAGGATGGAGGGCACACCTGGCTGTTTTTACATGTTTACATAGGATTTCGGGGAGCATACCTGACTGTTACTACATTTCTACTTAGGATTGGGAGGCACACCTGACTGTTTCTACATTTCTACATAGGATTGCGGGGGGGGGGGACACCTGACTGTTACTACAGTTCTACATGTGATTGGGGGACACACCTGACTGTTACAAAGTGTCTACATTGGATTGCGGGGGGGCACACCTGACTGTTACTACATTTCTACTTAGGATTGTGGGGGCACACCTGACTGTTTCTACATTTTTGCATAGGATTGTAGGGGGGGCACACCTGACTGTTACTATATTTCTACTTAGGATTGAGTGGGGCACACCAGACTGTTTCTACATTTCTACATATGATTGTGGGGGGGGGGCACACCTGACTGTTACTACATTTCTAATTAGGATTGGGGGGGCACACCTGATAGTTACTACAGTTCTACATAGGATTGGGGGGGGCACACCTGACTGTTACAATGTGTCTACATTGGATTGGGGGGGCACACCAGGCTGTTACTACATTTCTAAATAGGATGGGGGGCACACCTGACTGTTTCTACATGTCTACAAAGGATTGCAGGGGGGTACATCTGACTGTTACTACATTTCTACTTAGGATTGGGGGGCACACCTGACTGTTTCTACATTTCTACATAGGACTGCAGGGGAGGCACACCTGACTGTTACTACATTTCTACTTAGGATTGAGGGGGGCACACATGACTGTTACTACATTTCTAATTAGGATTGGGGGGCACACTTGATTGTTTCTACATTTCTACATAGGATTGGGTGGCACACCTGACTGTTAGTACATTTCTACTTAGGATTGGGGGAGACACACCTGACTGCTTCTACCTTTCTACATTGGATTGGAGGGGGGCACAACTGACTGTTACTACAGTTCTACATAAGATTGGGGGGCACACCTGACTGTTACAACGTGTCTACATCGGATTGGGGGGGACACCAGGCTGTTACTATATTTCTAAATAGGATTGTGGGAGCACACCTGACTATTTCTAAATTTTTATATAGGAATGCGAGAGGGGCACACCAGACTGATACTACATTTCTACTTAGGATTGGGGAGGCACACCTGACTGTTACTAAATTTCTACTTAGGATTGGGGGTGGGGAACACCTGACTGTTTCTACATTTCTACATAGGATTGTGGGCAGCCATGACTGTTTCTACATGTCTACAGAGGAATGGGGGGCACACCTGACTGTTTCTACATCTCTACACAGGATTGGGGGCACATCTGACTGTTTCTACATTTCTACATAGGATTGGGGGGCACACCTGACACTTGCACACAGTTGCTATGACTGCACTGGTATGTCAGGTACTCCATTTCATTCTGTATTGTAACCTATCATGCTGACTAGAGACATATTAGTGTACTATGCGTCTTAGGTTTGATTGACCTACATATCAGTTTCTGACTTCTTACCCTCCAGAACTCACATCCTACTGCCTGACCTGATGTAGTCTGCCTATGTAGGCCTGGGGGGGAGGTTACCCATACCCATCATTCAGAGGCCTTACCACGGCCTTTGTTCCTGTTTGTCTACACCTGTCCTGCTGGCTGAGACTGTTGTTGGGTATGTGAGCCTCCCTGATTGACATGTGTGTCATATGGACACACATGTGGCCCAGCACATTTCCTGCAGTGGGTTTTGTTAACATGTGTAGTACTAGCTACTATGGTGACACCAGTATCTGTTACAGATCACATGATGCCACTATAGGTGTCTACTATCTGCTGGCATCCCATTCAGCCACCCGATTCCCTTGCATGCTCACATCCATACTGTAGATACAAGTAACAACACATACTACTCCATTCGGCAATTGGTAAGAACAGTGACTTACCTTGTGGGTGTGCCAGTATTGAGGATGGTGCTGGAGGTCTGCCTATGTCAGATGCACATAGTACACTCCCTATACATGGTTGAGCACAGGTAGTGTCATGTTTGGCATTCCTTTTACTGTATGTGCAAGTCAGAGAGAGAGGTGCCATTCCCTGGGTCTCTCCTGTGTCAGTGTATGTGTTATGTGTTGCCTCTTTGCCAAGGCCAGGGCATACTGGACACACCTCCTTCTGCCTACTGGTGCAGGCTCAGGTTGTTCCTCCTCCGAGTCAATCTGTGCCTGTGCAGGCCTTGGCAATTGCGGGAGGCTTTGTGGGCCTGCCCTGTGCTGTTCCTGCTACAGCTGTTTCTGCAGGATTATATTGTGTAACATGGCACATATGATGACAATTTGAGTACATGTAGCTGGGGAGTACTGCAAGGCTCCACTGGATGTGTCCAGGCACTGGAACCGTGACTTGAGCATCCTAAACACACACTCTATTATAATTTTGGTCTGTGCGTGTACCTCATTATGGAGTTCTTGTTCGGGTGTGTGTGCATTTCTGATGGGTGTCATCAGCTATGGCTCCAGTGCATAACCAGCATCCCCCACTAGGTGACCATAAATTATGTCCCCATTGGCAAATCTCTGGTACAGCTGTGTCAGATGCCAGATGTGGGAATCAGGATAGCTTTCATGGCAGCCAGCACACACATTCATTATTATGCCCTGGGCATCGCACACGACCTGGCAGTTGATGGAGGGGAAGTCGTTGTGGTTGATGTAGACCGTACCCCGCTCACCGGGTGGTGCTTTGATGCATATGTGCATGCCATCTATAGCACCCACTACCTCAGGGTATTCTGCTGTTTGGTGGAAGAGACGCATATTGCTGGCCAACGCCTCACGGGTGTTGGGGAAATATACATGCTCACCGGCATGTCCTGACATGGCATCCAGGAACTGGTGGAGTACCCCGGATGCAAATGCCTGTGAGATCCCCATGATATCCCCAGTTGGCCTTTGGAAGGTACCTGTAGCTAGTATTCTTAGGCCTACACATACCTTGGTATCCACTGGGATGGGTTCCCCTCTGTTAGTTCTGTATGTCAGGCATGGCCAGCACATCTAAACAATTTGCTGTAGGAGGTCCCTGTCCACCCTATAGTGCTCCACTATCTCCTGCTCATGTAGCCCTGGTAGGTTACCCTAGGTCTGTACACTCTTCTCTGTCTCCTCACTGTGGGTTGGTCAACAGCATTCTCATCCTCACCACCCTCAGCCTCTTCCACATGTTGACGTATGATAGCTATTGCAGCCGCTATCATTTTGTTGTATTTGTTTGTTAAAATCCCCCTGCTTGTATACACTGGCAGTGTAGAGTATGTGGGAAATACCAGAGGGAAAGGTGTTTGCATAGTTTATAGTAGTGTTCTGGGCTGGTCTGGTCTGCTGCCTGTGTAATTGGCTGATTCTGATACATTTCACATGCCAGCTATGCTAGTTCTCCCTGATTACCTTCCTACTGCTGTTTTCCCTTCCCATTGCCTTCCTGTTTAAGCCTGGGGGTGCACCGTGCAAACACAGTGATCAAATGTGCATAGAGCTGCATTTCCTGGTTTATTTTTTTTCCCTTTAAAACCCAGTGTGCGGCACGCACACCAGCTTTGGCAATGTAAAGAGTGCTAGGCAGCCTTAGACACACCCCCTTGCTTAGCTCTGCTACGCTAAGGGCAAATCCGAGCCACAGGGCTCCAATCCACTTACAGTATGCCTGACACACACCCCTATGATGTCAGCTAACTCCTAGGCTTGCACCAAGCTATTCCTGCTCTTACACTGTTGGGTACTGACTAGCATTAAAGGGAAATCTGGGATTCAGTATCATTCCCCTCATTTGCATAGGATTGCCTCCTGATGCATAGTTACAGGTCCCACACTGAGCCTCCCCTCTTAGAAACCACTATTCACTGGCCATGTTGTCTTCTGCTTACCACTGAGTATAATGGAAAAATAGTGATTTTGGTTAGAATGCTTATTTTAGTTTTTTTTTCCACCCGATCCCGTTTGCGCGCCACTGCCCTATGCTTAAACAGCCGAAATAGGCTAAAAAAAATAAAAGTTTTTTTTTTCGCAGCTGTTTTCCGTGCCAATGGCCATATATTTGGCCATTGGCATGCTTTCAACATAATATACACCCTTTATTTGGAGCTGTCATGGCTCCGTTTTGTAGTTTGCAGAAATGTACTCAGTTATTAAATGAGTACATTTCTGCAGATTACGCTAGTCCTGCACGGCCTGTGCCAGCTTCCTGGATTGCAAATTCATCTCATTTTCATGGGTTTCACCTGAAAATGGGGTAATTTGCATACAGGAGCTGAGTCCGTGCAGGACTGGTGCAGGAGTGCTCATGCACATCCCTGCAGCTTATTCTTGGATTGCACGGCAGACATATTGCCTGCTGGAGCTCCTTGCACTAGTTCTGAACACTGTGCGGGGCTTGCTGAATGTGGGGGATAGGCTTTACACTATAACAAGATAAGAAAGGATGGAGATAAGCAAATTTAAGTTAACACAATGTGATTTTGGGCTGCTAGGGTGGATATAAAAGTGCACTGATTATATTATATCAGGAATTAAAATGGCAGTTTCCCTTGTTTTTACAAGGTGGATATCTAGGTTAAGTTCCATGACATAAGCTATAAACAATTTTTTGTAAGGAAACAGGCTAGAAAAATAAGACAAAATGATGAAAGACATATAAAATGCTAAGTTTCCTAAATCTGAAATTAATTTATTTGTTTTTCTATTAGCAAATTTTCTAATTCAGAGACAAGCTAATGTAGCTGAAGGAAATTGGCCAGTGGTATTCTGTACATTTTGTTCTGAGTGAAATTTACAAATATTCCTTTATACATCTGCAAAGTTATTAGCTGTTTTATGTTTTATTGCTGACTACTTTTACATCAAGAAGAACTGTCTGCTGGTGCAAGCAATACATCTTGAGAGTTCTGAGCATTTTTTGCTGTGGGACATAAAAATATATATTGGTATAATGGCAAGCGGTTCAGTGAAAATAAAGATTGAAATTATGGGTAGTCAATAAAATATAGGAGCCACCCTAGAAGCCTTAATGCTTTAATGAGTTTAATAGAACAGCACATACTTAATTTGTATTTAAAGGTAGCCAGTGCATTTTTCTTAGGGCTAAAAATTAATGTTTTCTGAAAGCATGAAGCTGTCTTCCACATCTGGGAGGTAAATGAAACTAAACATAGAAGGTTGAGGAGAAGAGAAGTCTGAATGTGGAAGTCAAAGCTAGAATCTGAGGTGTTACAGCCAAGTATCACAGAGTGTTAGAAACCTGGGCAGTAAAGGCAGAGCAGCATAGGAATCTAGAGGTAATGGAGATGAAGTGACTGAGATGGGTGGTAGGTTGGAAATATGAAGAAATGAGGAAATAAGAGCAGAAGTTAAAGTAGCTCCAATTGCAAAAAAAGGTCAAGGACAACAAATTATGGTGGTTTAGGCACATATGGAGTAAAACAGAAGACGACCTGGTGAAGAAGATTTGAGACAGACAGGAAGAAGGCAAAAGAAAACAAGGGCATCCAGCAAAGAGTTGGAAAGATTGTGTAAGAGAAGACCTGCGACAGTCAGGCATTAGTATCAAAGAAAACAGAAGAGTGGTATGGAATACAGAGAGATGGCGACAGAAGCCACAACACACCAACCCCATGTAGAAAGTGGGAAAAAGGGGGTTGATGATTCAGTAGAATATCAGGAACAAAGTAAAACGTATATAATAACACTAATTGCTAGGTGGGCTCAAATAGTGGTAGATGAAGAAGAAAAAGACAAAAATGGTAGATTTGTGGTAGTAAGGGGCTGTTGGCAAGGGAGAAGACTTGTGATGGTATATATTTACATTACACCAAAAACTGCTAATATGGTACTTTAGACGATGTTGGAAGAAATAATTAGCTTTCATCATGGAATATTACTTATAGTTGGGGACTTGAATTTGATTTATAATAGTTAGGATGTATCAGGGGACCTAGAAGAGAAAATATAACAAAAGAAGGTAGATTTCTGAAGAAATGTATGAAAACATTTGGTATGAAAAACATGAGTAATAGGAACATAGACAGACTTTACATACTATACTCTAAGTTACAATAACTGGGCTAGACTGCATATAAATTATATTTATATATAGTAGCATGTGAATTTAATTGAAAATGTCAATAAACATTGATTAACTATTTCAGATCATGTCATGTACTAATTAAAAGTAACATAAAATTGCAGGTAATGAAGTAAAAATGAGACACGAGTGCTTTCTCTCCTACCTGTTAAAAAGGGAGGAATTTAAGGAATGGGTAGTGGAAGTTATTTCAGAGTTATTAGGGAAGACAGAAAGTTTTTCAGAAGGGAGAGCTAGTGAGTAGGATAAAATAAAAATGGAGTCTAAAAATAGGGTAAAAATAAAATAGAAAGAGATATGATTAAAAAGTCATAGGAATTATTTAGATGGCCTGGAAGGGTTAAAGCACTGCAGAATAAGGTGAATCTCAAAGAACAAGAAGATGAACAACTGCAGAGTCTTGAAGAGTAAATAAGCGAGTATTTGGATAAAATGCATGAGTTTAGAAAGATTGCTATTAATTAACTGCTTTTTTTTAATAAAAACTCCAGAGCACAAAAGCTTTTAGTACAACAAAATAGGCAACAAAAAGTAGAAAGGGTTGTCACCAAAGTTATGGAGCCTATGACAAGAAAACTAACCAGAGATCCTATAGAGGTACTAAGAGATATTTCAGAAATATTATACAAAGTCTATAAAACAGAAAAATGTAGAAACCAAGAAAGAGAACAAATGACAATATTTATGGAAGACTTAATTATGTCAAGGTTAGAAGTAGATAAGGCTCAACAACTAATAGTTAAGATAGGAGGAGATGTGATAAAATGGTGATGTATAATCAATATGCAGGGTAGACTCCAGGAAATGATGGTATTCCTCTGGAAGTTTGAAAGTTATGAAGGAGAAAAGTGATAAAGATCTGGAATATAATAGTATTTAAATAGGAGGGAAAGTAGCAGCATCTTGGAAGAAAGCTGTGGTGGCTGTATTGCCCAGAGACGGTACAAATCCACCTGGCCCATCTTTAAGTAGACCCATTTCAGTTTTAAGCCATAATTATGATGCATTTATGTATGCATTAGTTAAAAGAATGGCAACAATGTTGCCAAAATTGATAGATATGAATCAGAGTGTTTTTGTGGAGAGGAGGCACACATTTGACAGCATTAATAGAACAATGATGATCCAGAGGGAAGCAGAATGTTAGAAAATACCATTCTTTGTTAGTGGGTCTTGATGTGCAGAAAGCATTCGGTAAAGTAAGCTGGGATTTTATGAGTAGGGGGGGGGGTGGAAGCATTTGCATTACCTGATATAGTAAAAAGTTTAATTAGGAAGATCTATGAATAATCAGAGGCAAGAATTAAAGTGGGAAGGTTCCTCTCTGAGAAGTTGTGTTTGAACAGATTTATTAGGCAGAGGTGTCCTCTTTACCTTTGATATTTGCTCTATATGTACAGCCATTGGAAAAGAAAGTAAGGAACTCAGAAATTCAACTATATAATCGGTATTGTAATCATGGAAATTAGGCTTCATTTGCAGATGATATTATTTTGTACTTTTTTAAATTCACTATAAAAGATATTTCACTGTTGTTAAACATTTTGAGACAGTTTCAAATCTTTCAGGATATAAAATTAATGAAGGTAAAATAACGGCTATAGCCATAAATTATGGACCCACACATGACTTAATTCAGTAATACCCATATTTATGAAAACAGAATAATATTAAGTATTTAAGAGTATGGATTCAAAAGACTTCTGTTATGGCAGCTAAAGAGATGTGGGAAGAGACTAACAAAAGATAATACAAAACCAAGAAACTGGAAGCTCTTGTTTATGGATCTGGGTAGTTTTATGCAAGCATGAACATTTTTTAGTCATTTTATTTTGATTACATGTCAGACACATTTTTATCAACCAGTGGAGAAATTTTAGACAATAATTAATTCAGAGTTGAAGAAATTTATATGGGAGGGGAAGAGGGCAAGAGTTAATTGATATAAGTTGATCTTCCCGATAAAACAAAATGATATAGGATTACCTGATTTGAAAGGATATTTTACAGCTATACAGTTAAAGCTCATATGCATAACATAAGCAGAAGGTTATAATACAAAGTAGAAATGGATGATGACGAAGTAGGGTGGAGTTCAAGGAATGAGAGAGTTTGCATGCAGATCATTAAGGAGAAAAATAACAATCATACAGAATATTATATTCATGAAGTTGCAGAAAGTATTCTAAGAACTAAGCCAACATGAGAATGGAGAAAGGAGATTTTGCCAGTGGGGATAACTGCAAATAGGGGTACAGAAAATAGGCAAAAGAGGACTAGAATTTAAGGTACCAAGGTATTTGAAGAAAATAACTAGAAAGTGACAGGTAGAAGACTGAAATGAGGCCAAGAAGGTTTTGATTACAGATTAGGGGCTGCCTTCCCTATTAGGGATTGATATCAGAGTGGAGGAAAATAGAAAAGGATAAAGGGGTCCTAACTGAAAGACCTAGTGATAGAGCTCTCTAATTAAACTAAACAGGAAACTAAGAGGACTAATTAGGTCTAACAATGCCAATTGCAAGGTCAACACAGCCTCACAGGCTGAAGACAACCACAGGGCCTTCTACAGCTGTGTCCAAAACCTCAGTGGAAGCACACACAAGTATGCTGAACTGGTGGTCAATGGTGCCACCTTCACAGAGCACAGGGACATAGCAAATTTTCTGGTTGACAAATTCAGCTCAAACTTCACCTCCCCCATGAAATACATACTAGCTTAATCCCCCAGCTATTAGCAGGGAACAGGACCCAGCAGTGTTTGCTAAGGCCGAAAACACAGCCAAAATGGGCCTCGACAATATCCCTGGATGCCTCCTAAATAGCTTGAAACATGACCTATCAGGACTGTTTGAGTCACTTTTCAACTATAGTCTCAAAACAGGTGTTGTACTATGAGAATGGAGGACTGCAACTGTTATTCCACTTCACAAAAGCCAATTAACCAACCTTAGAAACTACAAATCTATTAGTCTGACTAATATGCAAAGCCATATAATGAGTTATCATGGAAATGATAAAAAAGACATAGATAACCTTTTGACACTGGACCCAACCCAGTTTAGCTTTGTCATAGGAAGGTCATACCTACTAAATCTAGTGGACTTCTTTGAGAAGGTCACTAAAGCAATGGATGAGGGGAAAATGGATACCACCTACCTAAACCTGACTAAGGTGTTCAATGCAATACCCCACTCAGGTATAGCTGACAAACTCACCAAACTGGGCCTAAACCCCTACATAGCTCACTGAATTGCCAGTGGCTCACAGACAGGCCATGGGATGTCAGGACTAGTAATACCACCTCCTCTAAGAATTAGGTCACCAATGGGGTACTTGAGTTCTCAGTACTAGGAATGCTCCTATTTGACATCAACTTCTCAGAGGTAAAGGCTAATGTCAAGGGCCTTTGGCTTCCCAAGTTTGTAGATGACTGTAAATTTGGAGATATCATAGATTCCACCCATGACACAAACATATTGCAAAGGGATCTAACACAAACAAATGGCTAGTGTGAAATTCATGGACTAAAACTCAATGCCAAGAAATGCATTATAGTGCCTTTTGGGAAAACTACCACCCAGGCCAATTACTTCATTGATAAAACACCCCTAAGAGTTTACCCATAGATTGTAATCTGGTCTTTGACCAACATGTGGCCAAGGTAGTAAGAAAAACAATCTGTGTTGCCCAAACTATAAATAATGGCATAGGACCGAGGTCCAAGGAAGTCAAAGTGCCACTTTATTTGGCCAATATTAGACCCATCATTGAGTATAATGCCCCCTTCAGCATGTACCTGACCAGACAGTAGAAACAGTTAGAACACCCATAGAGGTTCCTTACCAGGAGAATACAGTGTATAAAGATATTGTATATGGATTGCATTAAAGCCCTGTCTCTATACTCTACCTCCTACAGGTTACTGTGAGATGATCTATGTCTGGCATACCAGGCATCATCAGATCCAGCTCTGATGGACCTTTTGCTATATCCAAAAAAATGAACGCATCAGAACCACTAAATCCATGGATGTAAATCTTTCTTGTCACATAAATAAGACATATTGATGAGACAGATATGCGTGTCAGAGGATCCCTATGCCCTGGAACAGGCTCCCCATCCTTGTGAAGCAGAGTCCATCCCTAACCCTATTTAAGCATAACCTTGACCAATGGATGAGAAACTGGAAATTTACCCCAGATGTGGCCTCCACATCTGTGATAGGCAGAGGCAGACAGTGATGCCCAAACTAATGTACCCCCCATAACCTCTAGAAACTTCCTAACACCCCCCCAAAAAAATGCCCCTGAAACTTAAAGATACAATTGGGTTGTATTGCATGGCTAGGCTTATAAAGGCCCTGGAGGTCATTAGCATAGTATATACCTATGAACCTATGAACCTGGTTTGGTAGAGTTTTTAGTCAAATCTAGAACAGAAGCTGCTGTTAAAAAAGTTGAATTAGTAGGGCATATAAAGCATGGCATGATAACTATATGAATCAATCAGTGGTTAGTAAAGACTGGGAAGAGAGTCTGGAAAAGCAATTTATGCTTGTAAGCAGGCATACTAATTTCTACATATAACACTTGAATGATGGTTGATGTTTATTAGTAACATTAGTTAGCTTGTATTTTTATAGCTTTTAAGCTTCAATGTATGTACATGGGCTCTGCCCATTAAGATTGTGATTATAATACCATGCCTTCTTAGATGTTTACTATGACGTAATGGTTTATATTGAGCATTTTTGTTTTTGTCAAATGTCTTATACTGAACTTTTTTTGGTTTTATCAACTGTCATGACTCATCTACTTGAATGTAGGCACCTAGGTATTTATTCTTCATTGTTTTATCTTTTCTTGTTAGACAGGTGATTCACTTAAGTTGTTGTGGTAACAGTTTTTTAACTGGTCTTCATGCTATGCATTTAGCAATTTTGAATGTTGGAAGCATCTAGCAATTCTAAATGCAACAGATAGGAAACTGCAGCTTTTATATGTTTTCTTTATGTAGAGAGCTAAATGGAGCAAGCATACACAAAACATTAAATGCTCACGTAATCTTGGCAATCAATTGACCTGATTTTTTTTCTCTTCTGAGTCTCATGGAACTATACTTAATGGTTTTGGGATTGTATATTTTACCATTATTAAACACGTCTTCTGTTAGAACTAGGTGACTGGTAGATACGTAGTTTTATATATATATATACTGAAGCCATACTAGAAAGTATAGTTTGTTTTATTTATGTTTTTAGTACACATTGACAGATAATGTACTGTCTAATTTGCTGTCAGAGTTTCTATAGCTGATTAGACAGTGTGTTATGATGCCATAATTGGACTTAGTCTCTGATATGTGGCTTGGATTTTAACTAGTGAGTCTTAGCTTGCATATATTTAAAGTCTGATGAAGCATTGAGGACAAAGCAAAATCTCTTATTAAGTTATAATAAAAGTTTTTTGGTTTATTTTACTTAGCTATGTTTGTTGTAACTCAATTTTTATCCTTGTTCTATTCTTTGTGTACTGATGTGACAACTTCATCCCAGCTGTGCGGTTGTTTTTTATTCTTATTGCACAATACTAGGCAAAGAAAAATAGTTCAATGTTATACAGTTATGAGCACCAAGGAATACATGTAAATTTATGTGATACACAGAATAAACAGTAAAACAACTGTGTAGAGAGAAAGACATAAAAGCAGTACATTGGTATGTATAAGGGAGAGGGAAGGCGGAAAGAAAAGAGGAAAAAGGAAGAAGAGAGATTGGGGAGGGAAAGTAAGTCAGATGGACAGTAGGAAAAAAGAGAGTGAAAAAGGAGAGAAGGAAGAAAATAGAAGTAGATGGAAAGTGGAGGAAGGGAGAGAAGAGGTGGAAAAGTGATTAGGGATTTAAGAGAAGGCAAGAGGAAGGATTAAGTAGTTAAAAGTTCTTTAGGAATTATCAAGAAAAAATGTTGGAGCAGGGATAAAAAAATAATTTAAGTCAGCTTTTTAGAAACAGGAAGAAGCTAAATTCATAGAAAGAAATTAAATTTGTAGGTCCAATATATGTAGAAAGAGAAAGACAAAGGACATTTTCAGCTATGAGGTAAACTGCATCCTAATGGCAACCTTTAGGACACATGATCTCTGTTGAAACTGTCCCCCCCCCTTTTCTTGGTTGTAGTTTAAATTTGGTGGCTTTTGCAGTGCCCGCCCCACTGTAGATTTGATCTAGGACACTCCCCCAGTCCCATCTCTTTACCGCATTCTACCTAATAAACCCTTTCTGCACTTGCTTTTAGTCCTTTTTAATTTAATTACATTTTTTCAAACTGTGTGTGGACTAATATTGCTGCATACTCAAGTGTGCCAGCTTGCACTGCATGTGAATTGTTTTTACTACTGTTTCTGCTACTTTTCTGAAAAAAAAAAATTCTGCTTTTACTGCATTTGTGTTTCTTCCTACTTTATTTTGCTTTTGCGTCATCTTAAAAGTACTCAGTTGTATTTATTACTGCTTGGTGCAACTCATTCTAAGCCTTTTAGTTTAAGCACTTGGGCTTCAGACCAGTTGTTTTACATTAAGAAGGTTTGTGGTCTGCACTGTAGTGGCAGAACAGGTAGCTTACATCCTTCTAAGTTGGGAACTGCTGATTGAGGGCTCAGTGTCTGATATTCTAAAAGTGTATTAATTTTGGTTTCAGCACTTGGGCTTCAGGCCAGTTATTTTACATTAAAAGCGTTTGTGATCTGCACTCTTGTGGGAGGAGAGGCTGGACTCTGCCCTTCTGAGCTGGGAATTTCTGGTTAAAGGCTTATAGTGCCTGCATATTTGAACTGCTTCTTACTGAAATTGGTACACCTTGTTTGCTGTAGCGTAGACTAGATCCAGGCCTGCTGAATCTAGCTTTGTTTGTATAACTTGAGCACTAATCCAGGCATTCTTTAAAGTATTCAATTGTATTTACTACTGCTTGGTAGTAACTTGATTAAAGTGTAGCTATCATTCTAAGTCTTTTGGATAAGCACTTGGGCTTCAGACCAGTTGTTTTACATTAGGAAGGTTTTTGGCCTGCACTTTGGTGGCAGGACAGGTAGCTTACATCCTTCTAAGTTGGGAACTGCTGATTGAGGGCTCAGTGTCTGTTATTCTAAAAGTGTATTAGTTCTGGTTTAAGCACTTGGGCTTCAGGCCAGTTATTTTACATTAAGAAGGTTTGTGGTCTGCACTCTTGTGGGAGGAGAGGCTGGACTCTGCCCTTCTGAGCTGGGAATTTCTGGTTAAAGGCTTATAGTGTCTGCATATTTCAACTGTTTCTTACTGAAATTGGTACACCTTGTTTGCTGTAGCATAGACTAGATCCTGGCCTGCTGAATCTAGCTTTGTTTGTATGCTTGCTGTTTGTTTGCTTGTTATTTCCCTGAAATGCTAATACCACCTAAACGCGGCTTTTTAGCGCTTCTGTGGATCCCTAGTGATATCTGCATTGCTTACTGTACTTATTTCCTTGTTTCACTTAAAAGAAAGTTACTGTTTGTCGTTTTTACATTTAAGTTACCTGTAACACATTGCATTTAAGTTACCTGGCACTTGCTCACTAAAGCAATTATATAAGTCAGCACTAAAAAATTAAAAGCACTACACCCTCACAAACCCCCCTTGAGTACCTTGTTCCCCATTGGCCCTTTTCAATTATAAAGGAATTCCCAATACTATTCTAGCATGTCCAAAGGTCAGTTGTCAATCTTCTCTCCGGTCCAGCTGGTGAATCTGGGAATCTTGAGGCAATGTTACAACTGCCTCATGTACACAGACAACCCTCTCCTCCTCCCAACAAATTCCAACACATGTGAGAGATGCATCCATATAGCCAAACTGGAGGCTAAGCTCTCTCAACTCAGTACTGGCTTAACCAGTCAGGAGGAGAAGGAAACCACACTCACTACAATTCCAGTCTCACATAGACCTACCACGACAGCAAACCAAACACATAAACACACAAAACATACTGGAGGCTCTAAATAAAAATCTGCCTAAGCAGCAGAGACCTCCAAAGCAGACACCCAAGCAACCGCTACCCCAAAACAAAACACGTGCAACACATAGCTCACAAAGCCAGTGTGCCGAACAGTTACAGCCCTTAAGGCTAAACAACACATCTGATACACTTGTAATAGGTGACTCTATCATCAGGCACACTGACGTCCCGCTCACCAGGCTGAACAAGGAGAAGGTCACGGTGAGCTGCCTGTCGGGTGCTAGGATCCGCCACATAACACAAGCACTCAGGTCACTCCAAGGCAAGTACAAATATGACTCAGTCATTGTCCATGCTGGTGTGAATGACCTGAGATGTACCTCCCTGGACTACATGAAAAGAGACATATAGGAGCTCTCTGAGCATGTGGCCCAGGCCGGTATGACCCTGACTTTGAGCAGCATCTTACCCACACCAAGAATGATACCACAATATGAAGATAAGATGATCAATTTCAACAATTGGCTTAAGTATTGGTGTCATTCAAAGGGGATCCAGTGCCTGTCAGCCTGGGATGACATGCTCAACAAGCCACGATGCTTCGCTAGGGATGGCTTGCACCTGTCACCCCTGGTCTTTCGGATATTAGCAAAGGCTCTTGCTAACCCCATAGTGCCTTTTTTAGGCAAGGCTCAAAAGACAAACCCACCTCCATAGGTATCACAAGGGATGAGAAACTAAGAGTAATGCTACTCAACGCCAGAAGTCTAAACCTCAAGATGCACGCACTCGAAACTCTCCTTAGCATGGAGAACATCGATATCTGTGCAGTAACAGAAACCTGGTTCAAGGCTCCCGAGAGCACCCCAGCACTACCAGGTTATACCTCATACCATGCTTTTCGGCCCCAAAACGTGGACCAAACCACAAAAGGAGGGGGAGTATTAATATTCATCAAAGATACCCACACCTCCAGGTTGGTGGCACAGCACGAAGCATCAGAGACTATCCATGTGCAACTAACAGTGGGTAAAACTGCCTTCCAGTTTATAGCCTGCTACAGACCACCCTCCCAAACCCAGGAACCCCACTCGGCTTCCTGAGAACACTGGAAAATATGAAGGTCTCTCCAAACACCATTATATTGGGCGACTTCAACTACCCAAACATAGACTGGGAGCATTACTCTAGCTCCAACACCCTAGCCCAAAGGTTCCTAGAAACTCAAATGCTATGGAACAACTTGTTACCACTCCCACAAGAGGGGAAAACATACTGGACCTGATCATCACCAACATGGGGACTCTATGCTCCAGACCAGAAGTGTATCCCTCACTGGTAAGATCAGATCATAAACTAATCTCACTGGATATTCACATCCCGACCCCACCTCCTGCCCAGAAAGCCACAGTGAAAAACTTCTCTAAAGCAAATATCACACTCCTCAAAACCGAGGTGGAATCCTTCAAAGCCCCTGGGCCTGTGGAAAGTATGGCCCAGACCGCAGAATCCTTTATAAATGCATTCTATGAACACCTTCAGGAATGCATGGATCATGCAATCCCAAATAAAACCAAGACCCAATCCTCCAAAGGCAGACATCCTGTCTGGTGGACCCCAGCCATAAACAAACTATACAATAGAAGGAGGAAGCTACTAAATGATAGAGCAAAATCCCAAAAAGGGAAGGCATCTCTGATCAGTATTAGCAAAAAACTACAGGCACTCATAAAATCGTCTAAGGCCAGCTTCGAGAGAAAAATTGCACAGGACACTAAGGATAATCACAAGGCTTTCTTTAGTTATGTTAGGAACCTGGGTGGTAATTCCCAGATATGCTCAGAATTAGTCCAAAATGACAAAAAATACACCAAACCCACAGACATTGCCAACATCCTAGCTGACAGGTTCAGCGCAAACTTCTCCCCCACTCCCCACCAAAAGGGCAAATATCTATCCCAGCAGAGTGCTGCACCCCTGACATCTCAGATGCTCAGGTAAGAGCCACCCTCTCCAAAGCAAAAAACACAGCATCAATGGGACCAGACGGTGTCCCGGGCTGCATCCTACATGAACTCTAAGAAGAGCTAAACCCAAACATAAAACTACTGTTCAATCTCAGCCTTACTACAGGATATGTACCCAAAGAGTGGCGTACAGCAACAGTGGTCCCTCTCCACAAAAGTGGTGACTCAACGGATCCTGGAATCTATCGCCCCATAAGCCTGACTAGCTTGGTCTGCAAAGCTATGGAAAGGATCATCATGGACCTCCTAAATAAAGATATTGGGGACCTACAGACACTGGATCCTACCCAGTTCGGCTTTGTTAAGGGCAGATCCTGCCTCTTAAACCTGGTTGATTTCTTTGAAACAGTCACCAAGGCCATTGATGAGGGGAAGGTGGTCCACACAGCCTACCTGGACCTCGCAAAAGCCTTCGATACAATACCCCACTCGGGCATTATAGATAAGCTCACCAGCTTAAATATAAACCCCTATGTCACTAGATGGGCTGAAAACTGGCTCAAGGACAGAACCCACATGGTTAGAATTGCTGGAGCCATGTCAGACTCCAAACCAGTTACAAGTGGCGTCCCACAAGGCTCAGTCCTGGGACCGCTCTTGTTCGGTATATATTTCTCGGAGGTACAGGCCAACACGGAAGGACTGTGGCTGACCACGTTCGCAGATGACTGCAAACTGGGCACCATAATAGATTCTCCAGCCGACACAAGCATCCACCAAAAGGGCCTCATAGAAACAGACAACTGGTGCCAGAGCCATGGCCTCAAGCTAAACGCCAAAAAGTGTATAGTCATCCCCTTTGGCAAAAACAAAGTGCCCACAAATTACCACATAGGTGGTAATCCATTAAGTACAGAATAAGTAATTAGGGACCTGGGGACCCAAGTTGATAGCAGTCTCTCATTTGACAACCACGTGGCCAAAATGGTTAGAAAAACATTTTATATATCCCACCTAATCATGAAGGGATTCACATCTAGTTCAGGGGAGGTCATCGTGCCTCTTTACACATCCCTCATCAGGCCCATAATTGAGTACAATGCCCCTTTTGGGATGTACCTTACCAGACACCTGCAGCAACTGGAAAGACCCCAAAAGTACCTCACCAAGAGGATCAAAGGGCTCAAACAGATGCCATATGCTGCCCGGTTAAAGAAACTTCAGCTCTACTCAGTGGCATACCGCCTGTTCAGGGATGATCTGTGCCTGACGTATAAAGCCATGTCCAACCTGGAATTAATGGACATGCTGCACCTCAGAAAATCCAAATCCCATCGAGCTATGTGCACGAGAGACTTGAACCTCAGCACTGAAATAAATAGGACATGCTGGAGGGACAGATTCATAACCCAGAGGCTCCCTTCACTCTGGAATAAAATCCCAGTCCAGGTTAGGCAGAGTCCCTCATTGACTCTCTTCAAGAGGAATCTTGATGAGTGGATGGGAGATCATAGGTTTAACCCGGGTATCACTTCTGTGTCACTGTTAGACAGAGGCACAGTATACTAACCTCGAAAAAGGGCATAGCAAAATTAATTTAAAATGGGTGGTGAAAGCCAAACACATTCTGGCTAGGCTTATAAATGCCCTAGGGCAGATAGCCTAGTATGAACCTATGAACCTATGAACCTATGACAAATGTCTGTCTGGGCAAGGCGGATTCAAACAAGCCGAGAAGGCAAAAGCCTGGAATCAGGTTGTAATGGACAATAACACAGCCAGTGGAAGGTACTGCTCATTAGCAGAGTGTAAGAAGAGGGCAAATGTTATGGCAGAACATGCTAGAGCAAAGCAGAGGCAGAATGCAATTGCCTGTACCAGTAATAAGCAGCCTCCAACACACATAACTTTAACACCAGATGGAAAATGCCTCCTCTCCATTCGTGGGGAGGACTGTGGCACAGCATATAATGGGACTGAAATAATTAGAAGAGGTGTGGACACTGGCTATTACCAGTGTTGGAAGGTTGGTTTGTAAACAGTAATATATATTTATATAGAGAACTGAATGCTGGCATGGAATTAATCCAGTAAACACATGACAATTACTATTAACAAGTGAACCTTCCACATCTGCACAGAATGACAAAAAAGGTAGTGTGCATGGTAAGTGACCCCATACCTTATTACTCAGCATACAATTGTAGTGTGCATGGTAAGTGCCCCCATACCTTGTTACTCAGCATACAGTAATAGTGTACATGGTAAGTGCCCTCACACCTTGTTACTCGGCATACAGTAGTAGTGTGTATGGTAAGTCCCCCCATACCTTGTTACTCGGCATAGAGTAGTATTGTACATGGTAAGTGCCCCCATACCTTTTTAATCGACATACAGTAGTAGTGTGCATGGTAAGTGCCCCTATACCTTGTTACTCAGCATACAGTAGTAGTGTTCATGGTAAATGACCCCATACCTTGTTACTCGGCATACTAGTGTACATGGTAAGTGCCACCATAACTTGTTACTCAACATGCAGTAGTAGTGCACATGATAAGTGCCCCCATACCTTGTTAGTCAGCATACAGTAGTAGTGTACATGGCAAGTTCCCTCATATCTTGTTACTCGGCATACAGTAGTAGTATGCATGGCAAGTGCCCCCATACCTTCTTACTCAGCATACAGTAATAGTGTACATGGTAAGTGCGACATACCTTGTTACTTAGCATACAGTAGTAGTGTGCATGGCAAGTGCTTTCATACCTTGTTACTCAGCATACAGTCGTAGTATGCATGGTAAGTGCCCCCATACCTTGTTACTCAGCAAACAGTAGCAGTGTGCATGATATGTGGCCCCAAACCTTGTTACTCAGCATGCAGTAGTGTGAATGGTAAGTGTCCTCATACCTTGTTACTCAGCATGCAGTAATAGTGTACATGGTAAGTGCCCCAATGCCTTGTTACTCAGCATACAGTAGTAGTATGCATGGTAAGTGCCCTCATACATTGTTACTCAGCATACAGTAGTAGTGTGCATGGTAAGTGCCCCCATACCTTAGTGCTCAGCATGCAGTAGTGTGCATGGTAAGTGTCCCCATACTGTGCTACTCAGGATGCAGTAGTATGAATGGTAAGTGTCCCCATACCTTGTTACTCAGCATGCAGTAGTGTGCATGGTAAGTGTCTCCATACCCTGTTACTCAGCATGCAGTAGTGTGTATGGTAAGTGCCCACATACCTTGTTACTCAGTGTGCAGTAGTGTGCATGGTAGGTGCCCCCATGCCTTGTTACTCAGCATACAGTAGTAGTGTGCATGGTAAGTGCCCCCATACCTTGTTACTCCGCATCTAGTAGTGTGCATGGTAAGTGTCCCCATACCTTATTACTCAGCATGCAGTAGTGTGCATGGTAAGTGCCACCATACCTTGTTACTCAGCATGCAGTAGTGTACATGGAAGGTGCCTCCATACCTTGTTACTCAGCATGCAGTAGTGTGCATGGTAAGTGTCCCCATACCTTGGTACTCAGCATGCAGTAGGGTGCATGGTTAGTTCCCCCATACCTTGTTACTCAGCATGGAGTAGTGTGTATGGTAAGTGCCCCCATACCTTGCTACTCAGCATGCAGTAGTGTGCATGGTATGTGTCCCCATACTTTGCTACTCAGCATGCAGTAGTGTGCATGGTAAGTGCCCCCCATACCTTATTACTCAGCATACAATAATAGTCTACATAGTAAGTGCCCCCATACCTTGCTACTCAGCATGCAGTAGTTTGCATGGTAATTGCCCCCATACTTTGTTACTCAGCATGTAGTAGTGTGTATGGAAGGTGCCGTCATGCATTGTTACTCAGCATACAGTAGTAGTGTGCATGGTAAGTGCCCCCATACCTTGCTACTCAGCATACACTAGTAGTGTGCATGGCAAGTGTCTCCATACCTTGTTACTAAGCATGCAGTAGTGTGCATGGTAAGTGTCCCCATACCTTGTTACTCAGCATGCAGTAGTGTGCATGGTAGGTGCCCCCATACCTTGTTACTCAGCATGCAGTAGTGTGCATGGTAAGTGTCCCCATACCTTGGTAGTTAGCATGCAGTAGTGTGCATGATTAGTTCCCCCATACCTTGTTACTCAGCATGGAGTAGTGTGCATGGTAAGTGCCCCCATACCATGCTACTCAGCATGCAATAGTGTGCATGGTATGCGTCCCCATACCTTGCTACTCAGCATGCAGTAATGTGCATAGTAAGTGCCCCCATACTTTGTTATTCAGCATGCAGTAGCGTGCATGGTATGTGTCCCCATACCTTGTTACTCAGCATGGAGTAGTGTGCATGGTAAGTGCCCCCATACCATGCTACTCAGCATGCAATAGTGTGCATGGTATGCGTCCCCATACCTTGCTACTCAGCATGCAGTAGTGTGCATGGTAAGTGCCCCCATACCTTGTTATTCAGCATGCAGTAGCGTGCATGGTAAGTGCCCCCATACCTTGCTACTCAGCATGCAGTAGTGTGCATGGTAATTGCCCCCATACCTTGTTACTCAGCATGCAGTAGTGTGCATGGTAGGTGTCCCCATACCTTGTTACTCAGCATATTGTAGTAGTGTGCATGGTAAGTGCCCCCATACCTTGTTACTCAGCATACAGTAGTAGTGTGCATGGTAAGTGCCCCCATACCTTGTTACTCAGCATGCAGTAGTATGCATGGTAAGTGTCCCATACCATGTTACTCAGCATGCAGTAGTGTGCATGGTTACATGCCCCCATACCTTGCTACTCAGCATGCAGTAGTGTGCATGGTAAGTGCCCCCATACCTTGTTACTGAGCATGCAGTAACAGTGTACATGGTAAGTGCCCCCATACAGCATACAGTAATAGTCTACATGGTAGGTGCCCCCATACCTTGCTACTCAGCATGCAGTAGTGTGCATGGTAAGTGCCCTCATACCTTGTTACTCGGCATACAGTAGTATGCATGGTAAGTGTCCCCATACCTTGTTACTTAACATGCAGTAGTGTGCTTGATTACATGCCCCCATATCTTGCTACTCAGCATGCAGTAATGTGCATGGTAAGTGCCCCCATACCCTGCTACTCAGCATACAGTAGTGTGCATGGTAAGTGTCCCCATACTGTGCTACTCACCATGCTGTAGTATGTATGGTAAGTGTCCCCATACCTTGTTACTCAGCATGCAGCAGTGTGCAATGATAAGTGCCCCCATACCTTGTTACCCAGCATGCAGTAGTGTGCATGGTAGGTGCCCCCATGCCTTGTTACTCAGCATACAGTAGTATTGTGCATGGTAAGTGTCCTCACACCTTGTCATTCAGCATGCAGTAGTGTGCATCATCGGTGCCCCCATACCTTGTTACTCAGCATGCAGTAGTGTGCATGCTAAGTGTCCCCATACCTTGGTACTCAGCATGCTGTAATCTGCATGGTAAGTGTCCCCATACCTTGCTACTCAGCATGCCATAGTGTGCATGGTACGTGCCCCCATACTATATTAATTAGCATGCAGTAGTGTATGCTAGTTCTTTTTCAGGAATGATTTCACATAATTTTTACTGAATCAGTAGCAGAAACAATGCTAGCTGTTATAGTATATTATTATACCGATAAATCTGGAGAATATCAGCATTAGAATGGCTGTTGAAAAAGATGGTGATAATAACATAGCTATATTTATGAGGCAGCTTGAGGAAGGTGGCATGCAGTTGTAATGGTAGGATCTCACACCCCTGAACATGTTAATAATTCAGAAGGAATCAACAGTGCATTACAAAGTCAAGCACATATGGACACTACATGCAAGCTTGTACAGGAGGAAAACACATGCACCCCTACACCAGTATCTCCAAAGTCAGACAAACACTTTCAGGATGATAGGAGAAATTCAGAGGTAACCGAGTCCACAGTGATACATTTACAGATGGGAACCAGGCACCAGCATTTGTCTCAGCTACCCCAGGAATCAAGTAAAATATTGGCTGCCCAGCAGCAAATGTGCCCTGACATTGTTAGGGTTCAGAGCACTGCCACAGCGAGTCATTTGGAAATGGTCAGAGTCCTCCAGAGTATGCATGAGGATTTCTACCACTACATGGAAATGGCAGAGAGTAAGGATAGTACCATGATTACACTGACACATAGCATGATGGTACACCAAGCATCCATTGCGGCCTCCATTTGTAAATTAGTTAGGACTTACCAGAATAAAGTAGGAGTTGGTCTTAGAAGGGGTAGAGGAGGGGGCTCATGAAAATCACTTGCACCATCACCTAGCCTATCTTTAGGAGATGTATATGATACATTTGACCTTGATCCACTGTGATTCAAGTGTGACATTTCTGTTACTTACAATATGAACTTCAGACACACATGTCAATGTTTAACTCAAAGAGGAATACGTTATTAAGTAAAAAAAAGTGAGGAAGGGGAACTTAGGACAGTTTTCAAGTATGCATTTCATTCATGTAATGGTATTGCTTAGAATCTCATAGGACTGTAAAAAGAAAGCTGTATGTCATAACATAAGATTGCAGTACTTAACTCCATTAATGCTCTATGTATTTCCATTGTTACAGCCAGCAGTTACCTACAACTTAAAAGCAGCAATACACAAGTATTCAGGGAAACACTAATAAGAAAACTAGATTAAAATGAGTATCCTGCCATGCAAACAAAAACTATTGCCAGTTCACCCTCATCACTGCACAAATAATTATTTTTTTTCTCTGAGGCCACAAATTATTATGAATGACAAAATAAAATAATCTGATGTGAAGTAGTTTACAGACAACATAGTTCAAAATGAGGAAACATTGTGTAATATAAAAACAATGTGATACATTTTCATTCAGTTACAAGGAATGAACTCATGTTAAGTACTGAAGTAACACATTTTAGTAATTGTACCACTTCAGGACATTCAATATGTGCATACATAGGTACACTACCTTTACAGAATACATTGTACAAAATGGATAAAAATGTGATTATTTATTATGTTCCTTTCAACATAACTGAACAGGAGTCAGTGATCACTCAAGCATGACTTTTACAAACAGTAATATGAGTACCTGTTCTGAAATAAAACATTAATTATTTAAAGATAAGAAGGAATGTCTGATGAACAGTGACAGCAGACACTACTCTTCACAGCATAAGCCACAGATATCATTGCATGTATCCATTATACTCTGTGTTTTTACAAAGAAAGGAAACATCAATCTAAATGTCATGACCCAAAATTCTGGATTAGATACATGTCTTTACCTGTGCAGCCATATGCCTTGCACAAACCTGCCACATGGGGTCCCTTACTATTGCTGCCAACTGGTCACAATTAGTCACAGTAGGCCTGGAACTGGGAGCTGCTGTGACAGCATGTATCACTTCACCACCAGAATGGCACATGATCGTGTTGTGCAGAATGCTGCATGTAGTGGTTGGGTCATACTGAAGGGTGCCCCAAGACTCATCCAGGACCCTCAAATGACTCTTCAAGAGGCCAAAAATCCTTGATGACAGTACAGGTCTGGGTCAGGAGTATGTTGTAGTTTTCTTCTGCAACTGCACTTGGATTTCTCACTAGAGTCATGAGCCATGGCTGCAGTGGATATCTAGTACCACCTGAAAGAAAAACAAAGAGAGAGAAAGTGAGAGTGGGTAGGGGCAAAACAAAGAAAAAGTGGTTTAGTATTCTGCAATGCATATTCCCATAATTAACTACATAAATGAAAAAGAAAAATATATATTTTATGACCTTTCAAAAAGATGACCACTGGACATATGACCATGCGGGTAGAGAAGGTAGAGTAAGCTAGTGTGCCAGATTTGGGAACTGATGGAATGGTAGCCCTTTCTGTTGTAGTACTTCTCCCCTGAGGACCAGATGTGGCCCTAATTGCAACATAGGTGTAATCTATCACACCAAGTACCTCACGGAAGCATGCCACCACAAAAAAGGCTCCCATAGTTCGGGCTTGGGTCTGAGGTGACACCAAGGAATAGATGTACTGATCCACATGTCCTAAGAGAGTACATCCAGGAACTGCAAGAAGCCACTGAGGTACTGAATGTGTCCCCAATCTGTCTCTGGAAGGTACCCGTGGCAAGTATAGTGAGGACTGTTTATACCTTTGTATCCACAGGGATAGGAACACCATGTATCCCCCCAGTGCTTCTTTGGGGGCCATACATACTCATTAAGATACTTAACAATATTCTTCTCCACTCTGAACCTCTCAAGTATCTCTTGATTGTCAAAATTATAGTGTGTTATTCTTTGCCTATGTCTCCACCTACTTGGCTGGTGAGCGTTGCTGGGTGCAAGCAGTTTTGGCTAGATCAAGATAAGCAGTTCACACTGGGAAATAGCTGGGCTAGCAGCAAGTGACGAAGTAGATGGAATAGGTTTGACTCCGTCTTTTATAATGAAACTGCAGACAGCATGGAAAAGTATGAAAGTTTGACTTTGAATCACAAGTATGAGGGAGAAGTCCACATTAGTACTCACTGCTTTACACCATTTTTCACTTGCATCACATTATCATTTCATTTGCTTACACTTATTTGTGACCATTGAGCATTAGCATAGGTGGCCTGTGTGAACTGTGACTTTGCTGGCTCATTTATGGACAGTGCGGTTAGCCTTTACATATTTGTGTAATAACTATGAGTACCACCTTAAGACTATGCAGCCAGGAGCAGACTTCCTATTATATTCATATTACATTAGACGTTCCTATAACAAGCTACCAGAATTCTGTGCATGGCTTGCCTTACATTCACCTGAACATTGTAGTAATAACAGAGACATGGCTAAAACAACAAATACTCCCACCGGATTGTAACATATTCAGGTCAGGCAGATAGCATTTGATAGCTGATAAAGTTGAAATACTCTATAAAAACACTCTCCAGTTCCTCCTATCACCTGTAACCCCCCCCCCCCATTTTGACAAAACTGAAATTATCATCATCATCATCATCAACCCTCTTTTTCTCATTTTCTACATGGTGTCAACTGTCACCATCTTTCTCGTTTCAATGCCACTATCCTACTTTCTTTTACACTCATGCCTGACTGTAAGATCTCTCACACAAAAAAGCCACCTCATTGTTGGATATCCTCACTTTCTCTTACCTTTTTCTGTCTGTCCCAAATCTGTTCCACTAGATTGTCTTGTGTTTTTCTCCAGATGTGCATGACCCACCCTAATCTATTCTCTTTGACTTTCTCTGCAATTGGAGCTACTTGGGCATCTGCTCTGATGTCCTCATTGCTTCCTCTGTCCCAAAGTGTGCATCCCACCACCCATCTCGGGCACTTCATCTCCATCATCTCTAGTTTCCTCAACTGCTCCACCTTTACTGCATTTCTGTTTTCAGCTCCTTTGGCATTATTCTTTCATATACTAGCCCTGACACCCTGTGCCAGTTGGCTGCAACCCCTCTGATTCTAGCTCTGACCTCCTCATTCAGACATCCCTACTTCACAACCACCCATTCCAGATACTTAAAGCTATTAACCCGTTCCAGTATCTTCACTTCTATCTTAACTCTCAGCTTCTTCTGACTTTCTCCATTTTCTGGCATTACAACTGTCTTAGCTGTACTCAGTTTCATCCAATGTGCCTTCAGTTTTGCATTCAGTTCTCCTATCCTTTGGCGAAGTTCTTGGTCAACGTCTGCCTGTACTGCCACATCTTTTGCATACAGCAACTTTGTTGATCTGTCCCCTCCAACCCATTTGCTAATGTAGTCCATCACCAGTATGAACAGCAGTGGGCTTAGAGTTGAATACTGATGCACAACCACTCCCATTGGGAACCTGTCTCTGAGGTAGAACACTGTTTGTACTTGAGTCATTGGATCCTTATACATAGCCTAAACTAATTCTACCATTGTCTGTGGGTCCTTGAACCACAGCAGGACTGCCCAAAACAGCTTTCTTGAGACCTTGTCATATGCTTTCCCCAAGTCTAGGAATACCCAGTTAGACTATTTCATCATCTCTAGCTTCTTCTCAACTATCTGTCTCACTGAAAACATCAGGTCATTTGCGCTGCATTCTGATCTGAATCCAGATTTGTCATCTCTCATCTTACCTTCTATTACTTTGCATATTCATTTATCAATCACCATTTCCAGAACTATCATGCAGTGTGATTGGAGTTTGATACCTTTGTACTGCCCACAGCTGTGAATGCCCTCTGTGTTCTCGAACACTGACACTTGTGTTTATTCTCCAATCATCTGGGATACACCTTTCTCTCCATACTGCTTTGAGTACCCTCAGGACCCATTTCTTCCATAGCTCACCCAACACCTTTATCATATCTGCTGGGACCTCATCTGAGCCTACTGCTTTCCCTGACTTCATTTTCCTTAGTGCTGTTCTTACTTCATCTATGGTGAGTCCCCCTCTTCTCTCATCGTAGGGTGTGCCTGGGGCAGTACAGCTTCTGTGAAGTTTTCTTCATTCAGAATCTGCTGAAAGTACTCCTTTCATCTGTCTTTGATGTCCTGTGGACTGGTGAGTAGGTTGTTGCTGGAATCCCTTATGAAGGGTGTCTGAATATCTTCGTTTCTTTGTGCCGTTTACTAAGTCATTTTCCAGAAGCTGGTAGAGTGCCTCTGATGCCTTATTCTTTGCTATTTCAACTCCTCTCTTAACATCTTTGTTAGCCTGCCAGTATTCCTTTCTAGTGTGGTCCATCTTTTCTATCTCCCACTTTTTTCTGGACTTCTTTCTTCTGATGACTTCCTGGACTTCTGCATTCCACTACCAGCTTTCCTTATGTACCTTATTTCCGTACCTAGAAAAAATCACTCGACTGGTCAGCCCAACTATATAACTCCGAACCAAACAAAACCAATGACAGTCCCAGTCACAGAGATATGCACTGAACACGAAGAAGTAACCACTTTCCTTTTATTTAAATGTTAAAATAACAGCAAAAACTGGTTGAGCGCTTTCATCTACCGTAGTAGATTTCATCAGAACCATTACCAACAGCCATAAGCCTCTTTATATATGGTCCTAAACCTTTCAAAAATTGAGTGCATGTGTATTTTACAAATTGATTAATTGAATGATTTACATAAATTAATTAAAATTTAAAGTGCTCAGTGCATAATTCCACAATGTCTACCTATCACTTGTTTCTTTCCTTTTTTGCCTTAATTAAAACCTGTATTTAACTTATTCATCAAATATAATTGATATATGATATCCCAATAATACATATTTACTACTAATACATATACAATTATACATACAAATTATTAAAAATATTAAAAGTCTAAAATGTCTAATAATTATGATACTGTGATTATGCGGTCCCCTATACTGAACTAACCTGTCTTTACTTCTAACATAGCTTCTCTAAGTATTCTTCATGTTTACCCTCACCTATACTTCTCTAATACTGACCTAATAGATATAGTATCATTGAGCCCCGGAAATTCAAAAGCATTAAGCTTAATTTGCCATCTTGTTTCCTTCTCTCTCAATGATAATTTTATATTCCCACCCCTAGGATTGGATTTGATATATTCTAATATACCAAATTCAAAGGAGTTACAGCTACTGTTACCATTAAGATGTCTCCATAATGCATTATTTGTATCCTGTCTTTTTATCCTATAGTAATGCTCATATATTCTATTCCTCAGACATCTAACGGTCATACCTACGTAATAACAGGGACATTTTGTGCACTTGGCCAAGTACACCACATGTGTTGTCCTACAATTACCTTTTTGAAACCTTATAGTTGTACAATGGGGATCTTCCAGAGTCATACTCGTAACTGGTATGATGTGTTTACACTGATTACACCTCCCACACCTAGTTGTTCCCCTGTCCAGTTGGTTACAACCCATACTCCTTTTCATCCCAAATCTTGTCTTGAGATTATTACCATTTCTAAATACAAATTTTGGTCCATCTCCCACTATCTTATAAACACCATCATCTGTTTTTAAAATGGTCCAGTTGTTCTGGATTATGTTTTTGATACCATTCACCTCTGGTGCATATTGTATAATACATGCTCTAGTAAAGTAATTCGTGTCCAAGGGTCTATTTTGCCCTAATACACTACTATTCGCTCCGCCTAATATTGGCTTATATTTTTTCCCCCATTCTTTCTTAATGTATTCTGTGGTGTCCATAATAATGCCCTTCGGGTATCCTCTTGCCTCAAACATTTTTCCTATTTTATCCATTTCTAACACCATATCCGAGTACTGGGAAGTCATTCTGGCAGCTCGGATACATTGCCCTTTTATTATGCTCCTCTTTTGGTGTGGTGGATGACAGCTTGTAAACTCTAAATAATCATTACTGAAAGTTTCTTTCCTATATAAATTGGACTTAAATCCATGGTCACCTATTGTAATTCTAGTGTCCAAGAATGCTATACTCTTTTTGTCCATATTGAATGTGAACCGTAAGTAATTACATCTGGTATTGAGATAGGTTATAAATTCATTAATAGTACTTTCATTTCCCCTCCACACTACAAAGACGTTGTCCAAAAATCTTAAATAACATGCTATGTGAGATTTCCATTTACGAGATAGAATGAATTCTTCCTCCCAATTTAAGAGGAATAGATTGGCATACATGGGGGCGCAGGCAGCCCCCATTGCTACTCCTTTACTTTGCCTATAGTATTCCCCTTAAAACATAATATAATTATGAGTCAAAACTACCTCCATAAAGTCCATTATTAAACTTATTTTGTCCCATTCCATGTCACTATATTTCTGTATACTATTTTGGAATCTGGTTAGTCCTTCCTCTAAGGGGATGCTAGAAAAAAGATCAACTACATCGATGGTAATTAATGTGCAGTCATCAGTAATATATTGATTATCCAATCTCCCTAGGAAATCCCATGAGTCCTTCACAATATGACCAATCTTTGTGTATAAGATTTTTAACCAACCATCCACTACTTTACCAAAAGGGAAAGTTTTAGAGTTGCTCCCCGATATGATCGGTCGAAAAGGGGGTTCTACTATATTTTTGTGGACTTTCTGAATTCCCACTGTAGTACTGATGATGGGTGAATCTTCCTTTAAAAATTCATATAAACCAATGTTAATTCTGTTATCTAGTAACATTTCTTCTAAAATTAAATCTATTTTGTGGTATCCTATGTTAACTTCATTGATAGATGTGACTTCATAATTGCCTGAATTAAATAATATACTATTAATTTTATTATTATATTCATCGACATCATATATTACTACTCCCCCTCCCTTATCAGGCTTCATTATTCTAATATTGTTACTGGCCTGAATTTGTTTCATTATTTCATATTCTTTATAACATAAGTTGTATTGATATTTTATACCTTTGTTCATATATTTATATAGCTCTTTAAGAACAACTTTTTCATATGTAGCCAAGGTATTGTTTAGGGGGGGGTGGAAAAATACTTTTTTTCTTAAATTCATCCTTTTCTATTGTATTTTTCCCTTTAAAGTATACAGCTAAATTTAACTTCCTTAAAATTTTTTTAAAATCTATAACATAATCCACTATATTACCACTGTTATTAGGGATATATTTCATTCCTTTAGATAACAGTTTAAAAAAATCCTTAGTTAATTTGGTCTGTGTATAGTTATATATGCTAAAGTCACTCATACTATAGTGTACATCACTATGTTGTATAATTTCATTATTTGTAATAATCTTTTTATTCACATGTGATTCCTTGTTCTTCCCCAACTGTTTCCTTGCCAGCTGTCTCGTCTCCTGTTCCACTTGTTGTTTTGATCTCTCCATTTGCTTCCTCCTAAAAAACCTTTTGTGTTATAAAACCCACCTTTTCTCCCAGTATTGTATGTGTAGTGTTCCCCTTCATTCCATTCGTTTGTCAATTCATTTCTATCAGCATTATTCGTGTTTCTAGCATTAATATTAAACTTATACGCTTCACCCTTTTCATACTGTTGCAAATCTCTCCTCAATTTTCTACATTTTCTATCATACTGTTTATTAATTTGATTTTCTACCCAAGTAAATTGTGCATTAAAACACATTTCAAATTCATCAAATAATAAGTCATTTGTAATAATTTGATCTAAGCGTTCAATTTCAGACAGGAGACTACAAATTTTTCTATCATTGCATGATATTATGAATTTCATAAACGTAAAACCAAATTCATTAAACATTTTTGTACATTCATTCACCTTCTCTTCTTATTTCCGTACCTAGCTCATCCACATAGCTGTTCTGTAGTCCTCACACATACTGTTTTGAGGTGCTGCTATTCTTCTTCAGCTATTTCTTCTTCTTTGTAAAGTGCTAGAGTCCTGAGTAATTCTTTGAACTCTTGTGCTCTCTCTCCAGTCAGCTTCCAGGTCTTCAGCTAGTCTCTGTTGACTTTAGCAGCTTCTCTGACCACTGCTTGCAGCTGATTGAGCTATCCAGTGGTTTATGCTATGGGGTGACTGTTTCATGGGTGATGACTTTGCAGTTGCTGATTCTGCCTCAGTACCCTTTCCTTACTACAAGGAAATCTACCTGAGTTGCATGTTGGCCACTCTTGCATGTGATCCATTGATTGTATCTCTTGCTAAACTATGTTTTGGCCACCATCAAGCTACTTGCCAGACAGAAGTCTAAAATGTCCTCTCCTTTATTCCTATTGCCCCACACATATGGGCCCAGGCAGCCCTCATAATTTGTTCTGTCTGTCCTGATATGTGTCTTAGGAGTCACCCATTATCAACACCAATTCATGTTGCCTTGCCCCTGTGGAAGGGGAGCTGGAAAGGGTTACAAAGAGAGAGTTGAGACAGTCTCAGCTCACAGATCCTACATTACAAAGCCTGAGGCAGGTAGCTAGTGAGGCACCTGATTCTCAATGGAAGGGGTAATCTGCATACTGGGACAAAGGGTTACTGTACAGAGAGTGGACCCCTGAGGTTGGGTTCGAAGGATAGAAAGGATACAGCAGTTGGTAGTGCCTAAAGCCTACCATCTGGCACTTCTAGCCATAGCCCATGATATTCCCTTTGCAGGTCATATGGGCATAAAACATACAAAGAGACGTATTATGCAGAACTTCTATTGGCCTGGAATTTCCAGTGATGTAACAGGGTACTGCAGGACCTGTGAACAGTGCCAAAAGGTAGGCAAGGCAGGAGACAAGGTGAGTGCTCCTTTGATGCCTTCACCTGTGATTGAGGAGCCATTTCAGAGGGTAGCTATGGATATTCTGTGGCTTCTGAGTACCTCAAGTTCCACAGGGAAAAGGTATATCCTAGTGGCAGTAGATTATGCTACAAGATACCCTGAGAAAGTGGCTTTGCCCTCCATTGAGGCGGAAAAGGTGGCAAATGCTTTGCTAGAGATTTTCAGCAGGGTAAGTTTCCTAAAAGGAATACTGACTGACAGAGGTGCCAATTTCATGTCAGAACTGCTGGCTTGTCTGTGGAAGTACTGTGGGGTGAACTACATGAAGACCACCCCTACCATCTCAGAATAATGGTCTTGTTTTGAGGTTAAACTCTGTAATCAAGTCCATGCTATGGGCATTTGCAGAACAGTTTAAGAGGGAGTGGGACAAATATTTGCCCCATCTGTTATTTGCTTACAGAGAGGTTTCCCAGGAATCCACAAGTTTTTCACCCTTTCAGTGGCTGTATGGGCATAGGGTGAGGGGACCTCTAGATTTGATTCGAGATGGGGGGGGGGGTGAATGTGAATCTCAAAAGGAGTGTGTTGTGACATATGTACTAAACCGCAGAACAAGGCTCAGGGAACTCATGGGCTTTGTCCAGGATAACCTGGCAGAAGCCCAACTGCAGAAGAAAGTCTGGCATGACAGGAATGCTTGAGCTAGAAAATATGCTGTAGGGCAGCAGGTAATAGTTCTCATTCCTGTCAGACACAAGAAGCTGCAAGCAGCCTGGGAGGGACCCCCACAAGGTGGTAAGAAAGGTAAGTGATGTTAACTACACGGTGGAACTGCTAGGCAGGAGGCAGGAGCACAAATTGTACCATGTTAACATGATGAAACCTTATCATGATAGGGATGTCCTTGTGCTGAGTATTTACAGTGGATTGCAGGAGGACTCTGAAGAAGATCTGGTGACTGATCTCCTCAGTGAGGCTCGGACTGACACTTCAGTGGAAGGGTTAGCAATGTCCCAGCAGCTATTCCCTACCCAGATTCAAGAAACTGAGCAGTGTTAAAGGGGTTTGGGACATGTTCACTGGAAAACCTGAGTGCACCCACCTGGTGCAGCACCAGGTGGATACAGGACCCCAAAGACATATTAGGCAGACCCCTTATAGGGTGCCTGAGAGAGATTCAAACAAAGAGTGAGGAGATACAGGAGATGTTGGCACTAGGGATAATTCAAGAGTCCAACAGTCCCTGGGCCTCCCCAGTGGTGCTGGTGCCAAAGAATGATGGCAGCACCAAGTTCTGTGTGGACTACAGGAAATGAAATAGCCACACAGAGTCAGATGCCACCCCATGCCTAGGACAGATGAGGCCCTAAAGCAGCTGGGTGGGGCTAAGTATCTTACAACCATTGATCTTACCAAGGGTTACTGGCAGGTGTCCGTGACTCCCAGTGCTAGAGAGAGGTCAGCCTTTGTGACTCCTTTTGGCTTGTATGAGTTCACAAAGATGCTCTTTGGGATGAAAAATGCCCCAGCGACTTTCCAGAGGCTGGTAGATCATATTCTAGCAGGATCAGGAGAGTTTGCTCTTGCTTACATGGATGATATTGCCATCTACAGCCATTCCTGGCAAGAGCACCTTCAACATGTCAGGGAGGTGCTAGGCAGACTACTGAAGGTAAGGTTGACCATTAAGCCCAGCAAATGTCAGGTGGGTATGGCAGAGGTCTCATACCTGGGACATAGACTGGGGAGTAGTAAGATCAGGCCAGAACCTGCCAAAGTGGAAGCCATTCAGGCATGGCCTGCACCTTTTACCAAAAAGCAGGTGAGGGCATTCTTAGGGACAGGAGAGTACTACAGAAAATTTGTTCCCAGTTATAGTACCATAGCTGCTCCCCTCACAGACCTGACAAGGAAGAACAGGCCAGATTAGCTAGTGTGGACCACAGCATATGAGCAGGCATTCCAGAAGCTTAAAGATGCTTTGGAAGGAGCCCCTGTTGTTAGCCATTCCAGATTACAGCAAATAATTTGTTGTGCAGGTGGATGCTTCAAACCATGGGGTGGGGGCTGTACATAGCCAGATTTCTTTAGAGGGAGAAGAGCACCCAGTGATTTATCTCAGCTGTAGGCTTTGACCCATGGAGGAATGCTATGCAGATGTAGAAAAGGAATGTCTAGCCATAGTGTGGGCACTGGAGAAACTTCAGCCTTATCTGTATGGAAGAAAATTCACTGTAGTTACAGATCACTATCCCCTAACATGGTTACACCCAGCCAGCCCGCAAAATGCCAAGTTGCTAAGATGGACCCTAGGGTTTCAAGCATATGATATGTCAGTGCAGCACTGCAGTGGGGTTAGCAATGCCAATTCAGATGGGTTCTCAAGACAGGGAATTGGGTAAGATATACTTAGATAGACCTAATCCTGTCAAGCAACGTTTCTCAAGGGTCACTTGAAAAACTAGCTTGAGTTCTCCAGGGGGGTGGGAAGATATGTGAAAGCTGCCAGCCTAGCTAGATAGAATTTTGTAGATAATTCTATGCCACTTGTAAATATTAATATAAGCCACAGGCTTTTTCTCTTAAATTTCAGAAAATTATGTTAAATGTTGAATGTCAAAAATGTAATAACAGTGCACTCTGCTAGAAGAAAGTTGATAAGTCAAGCATTGTATGGCTGTTTTATCTCAAACTCAGAGTTGTGATGTCTGGACCGGCAAATTATTTCTATTGTTTTGAGACCAGCTTTAATTACTAGATTTTACATATATAATGTCTTTAATTGCTCTGGTTTCTTGACCAGGTGCAAGATCAAAGATATGTTAAACTCTGAGTTTCTGTTAGCCTGGGATCCAGAGAAAAATGATGTAATTTAAAATGAGTCACCAGTGATGTATTATCCATTTAAAGACTGTCTGAGTTTGGATTTTGTTTAAAGCTGACAACAACTCACCAGTACTCTGTACATTTTACTCTATATGTAAGTTTATTTAGAACTGTGATTGCTCTTAGGAAAAGACAGAAAATAGTAAGTTTTGTTTAGCTGTTTTCTATATTTAGATAAGAACTACTCTACAGTATTATTTTAAGCATGTTCCTGTGATGTCTGAACTCTTGACTAACACTGTGTAATAAGAAGTTTTGTCTTGTGCTTTTATTATTTATTATTAAATATTTTCAAACCTTTCAACTGTGGCTGTTTTGTGTAGAGATAATTTAAGCTCTAGAGTACATTGCATGTATAGAGTGATACTGTACAAAGCCACTCCAGTAGTCCTGCTGCTCAGTCACACTTACTATTTGGATAATAATATTGCACAGTAAAATTGGGCACCCTTTGGTAAGGTCCTTATTAGTAGCTGATATTAGTGGTTGGTGGTAGCTGGTACTACCTTATAGACTGGCAGGAAGGGGCATAGCTGGAAAACCTGTGCCAGCCTTCCCCAGGAGTGTCTCTGTGTTTGTATATAACTCATATCTTAAAGAGTGTGTGTGTGTCAGCTACTTGGGCAGGGACACAAAGCACTGGTTGGACAGAGAGGATGCTGAGATTTTAGCTTGACCACTAGGCTGAGACCTGTACCCTATAGCTGTGCCAGTGGGGAGGCTTACTGGGGATCTGGAGAGAAAGGGAGAAACCAGCCCCAGACTGACTGTAATCTCTGTGTGCTCTTAAGGGAAATTGCAATTTATTGTGTTTGTATTTGACATCCTTCCCAATGTTGATGCCCCTCACTGATGTTAATGGTGAGGACTGAGGCTCCTTGATTACTGGACCAGTGCAGTGGTGTCACAGGAACCACAATAGACTGGATTGTCAGTTTTATGCCAGATAAATATCTAACTTTGGGACCCTCTCAGAGTCTTTAAGTGATCATCCTCCTATATTCACCTTAAGAATGCAAACAAAAATCCAGAATCACAACTTTGCCCTCCATTGAGGCGGAAAAGGTGGCAAATGCTTTGCTAGAGATTTTCAGCAGGGTAAGTTTCCCAAAAGGAAAACTGACTGACAGAGGTGCCAATTTCATGTCAGAACTGCTGGCCTGTCTGTGGAAGTACTGTGGGGTGAACTACATGAAGACCACCCCTACCATCTCAGAATAATGGTCTTGTTTTGAGGTTAAACTCTGTAATCAAGTCCATGCTATGGGCATTTGCAGAACAGTTTAAGAGGGAGTGGGACAAATATTTGCCCCATCTGTTATTTGCTTACAGAGAGGTTTCCCAGGAATCCACAAGTTTTTCACCCTTTCAGTGGCTGTGTGGGCATAGGGTGAGGGGACCTCTAGATTTAATTCGAGATGGGTGGGAAGGTGAGTGTGAATCTCACAAGGAGTCTGTTGTGACATATGTACTAAACCGCAGAACAAGGCTCAGGGAACTCATGGGGTTGGCCCAGGAGAACCTGGCAGAAGCCCAACAACAGAAAAAGGTCTGGTATGACAGGAATGCTTGAGCTAGAGAATATGCTGTAGGGCAGCAGGTAATGGTTCTCATTCCTGTCAGACACAAAAAGCTGCAAGCAGCCTGGGAGGGACCCCACAAGGTGGTAAAAAAGGTAAGTGATGTTAACTACACGGTGGAACTGCTAGGCAGGAGGCAGGAGCACAAATTGTACCATGTTAACATGATGAAACCTTATCATGATAGGGATGTCCTTGTGCTGAGTATTTACAGTGGATTGCAGGAGGACTCTGAAGGAGATCTGGTGACTGATCTCCTCAGTGAGGCTCGGACTGACACCTCAGTGGAAGGGTTAGCAATGTCCCAGCAGCTATTCCCTACCCAGATTCAAGAAATCCGAGCAGTGTTAAAGGGGTTTGGGGACATGTTCACTGGAAAACCTGAGTGCACCCACCTGGTGCAGCACCAGGTGGATACAGGACCCCAAAGACATATTAGGCAGACCCCTTATAGGGTGCCTGAGAGAGATTCAAACAAAGAGTGAGGAGATACAGGAGATGTTGGCACTAGGGATAATTCAAGAGTCCAACAGTCCCTGGGCCTCCCCAGTGGTGCTGGTGCCAAAGAATGATGGCAGCACCAAGTTCTGTGTGGACTACAGGAAATGAAATAGCCACACAGAGTCAGATGCTTACCCCATGCCTAGGACAGATGAGGCCCTAAAGCAGCTGGGTGGGGCTAAGTATCTTACAACCATTGATCTTACCAAGGGTTACTGGCAGGTGTCCGTGACTCCCAGTGCTAGGGAGAGGTCAGCCTTTGTGACTCCTTTTGGCTTGTATGAGTTCACAAAGATGCTCTTTGGGATGAAAAATTCCCCAGCAACTTTCCAGAGGCTGGTAGATCATATTCTAGCAGGATCAGGAGACTTTGCTCTTGCTTACATGGATGATATTGCCATCTACAGCCATTCCTGGCAAGAGCATCTTCAACATGTCAGGGAGGTGCTAGGCAGACTACTGAAGGTAAGGTTGACCATTAAGCCCAGCAAATGTCAGGTGGGTATGGCAGAGGTCTCATACCTGGGACATAGACTGGGGAGTAGTAAGATCAGGCCAGAACCTGCCAAAGTGGAAGCCATTCAGGCATGGCCTGCACCTTTTACCAAAAAGCAGGTGAGGGCATTCTTAGGGACAGGAGGGTACTACAGAAAGTTCGTTCCCAGTTATAGTACCATAGCTGCTCCCCTCACAGACCTGACAAGGAAGAACAGGCCAGATTAGCTAGTGTGGACCACAGCATATGAGCAGGCATTCCAGAAGCTTAAAGATGCTTTGGAAGGAGCCCCTGTTGTTAGCCATTCCAGATTACAGCAAATAATTTGTTGTGCAGGTGGATGCTTCAAACCATGGGGTGGGGGCTGTACATAGCCAGATTTCTTTAGAGGGAGAAGAGCACCCAGTGATTTATCTCAGCTGTAGGCTTTGACCCATGGAGGAATGCTATGCAGATGTAGAAAAGGAATGTCTAGCCATAGTGTGGGCACTGGAGAAACTTCAGCCTTATCTGTATGGAAGAAAATTCACTGTAGTTACAGATCACTATCCCCTAACATGGTTACACCCAGCCAGCCCGCAAAATGCCAAGTTGCTAAGATGGACCCTAGGGTTTCAAGCATATGATATGTCAGTGCAGCACTGCAGTGGGGTTAGCAATGCCAATTCAGATGGGTTCTCAAGACAGGGAATTGGGTAAGATATACTTAGATAGACCTAATCCTGTCAAGCAATGTTTCTCAAGGGTCACTTGAAAAACTAGCTTGAGTTCTCCAGGGGGGTGGGAAGATATGTGAAAGCTGCCAGCCTAGCTATATAGAATTTTGTAGATAATTCTATGCCACTTGTAAATATTAATATAAGCCACAGGCTTGTTCTCTTAAATTTCAGAAAATTATGTTAAATGTTGAATGTCAAAAATGTAATAACAGTGCACTCTGCTAGAAGAAAGTTGATAAGTCAAGCATTGTATGACTGTTTTATCTCAAACTCAGAATTGTGATGTCTGGACTGGCAAATTCTTTCTATTGTTTTGAGACCAGCTTTAATAACTAGATTTTACATATATAATGTCTTTAATTGCTCTGGTTTCTTGACCAGGTGCAAGATCAAAGATATGTTAAACTCTGAGTTTCTGTTAGCCTGGGATCCAGAGAAAAATGATGTAATTTAAAATGAGTCACCAGTGATGTATTATCCATTTAAAGACTGTCTGAGTTTGGATTTTGTTTAAAGCTGACAACAACTCACCAGTGCTCTGTACATTTTACTCTATATGTAAGTTTATTTAGAACTGTGATTGCTCTTAGGAAAAGACAGAAAATAGTAAGTTTTGTTTAGCTGTTTTCTATATTTAGATAAGAACTACTCTACAGTATTATTTTAAGCATGTTCCTGTGATGTCTGAACTCTTGACTAACACTGTGTAATAAGAAGTTTTGTCTTGTGCTTTTATTATTTATTATTAAATATTTTCAAACCTTTCAACTGTGGCTGTTTTGTGTAGAGATAATTTAAGCTCTAGAGTACATTGCATGTATAGAGTGATACTGTACAAAGCCACTCCAGTAGTCCTGCTGCTCAGTCACACTTACTATTTGGATAATAATATTGCACAGTAAAATTGGGCACTCTTTGGTAAGGTCCTTATTAGTAGCTGATATTAGTGGTTGGTGGTAGCTGGTACTACCTTATAGACTGGCAGGAAGGGGCATAGCTGGAAAACCTGTGCCAGCCTTCCCCAGGAGTGTCTCTGTGTTTGTATATAACTCATATCTTAAAGAGTGTGTGTGTGTCAGCTACTTGGGCAGGGACACAAAGCACTGGTTGGACAGAGAGGATGCTGGAGATTTTAGCTTGACCACTAGGCTGAGACCTGTACCCTATAGCTGTGCCAGTGGGGAGGCTTACTGGGGATCTGGAGAGAAAGGGAGAAACCAGCCCCAGACTGACTGTAATCTCTGTGTGCTCTTAAGGGAAATTGCAATTTATTGTGTTTGTATTTGACATCCTTCCCAATGTTGATGCCCCTCACTGATGTTAATGGTGAGGACTGAGGCTCCTTGATTACTGGACCAGTGCAGTGGTGTCACAGGAACCACAATAGACTGGATTGTCAGTTTTATGCCAGATAAAATATCTAACTTTGGGACCCTCTCAGAGTCTTTAAGTGATCATCCTCCTATATTCACCTTAAGAATGCAAACAAAAATCCAGAATCACAACTTTAATGTGATTTGTAACCTCTCAAATTTCAACAAAGCTCAGTCATCTCATATCTAAAACAGTGTAACTGGGTTAACCTAAAGCACCTACGACTTGATGCTGCATCTCACTTCAATAATATATTCCTAAAAATCCTAAATGAACTGGCCCCACTTAAAAAATGAGTTAAGTCAGATCCTGCCCCTGAATATCCACAAACACCACAAAGCATCTCTTGAAACTTAAAGATGCTGCCTGGAAAAATTGGGCCAGAAAAAAAAAAACTCAGCCAGTCAGAAATTCAGACAGCTTAGAACCAGAGACAAATACTATGCTAAATTAGACAAAAAAACATATTACACCAACTTCCAAAATAAATATTACAAAATCCTATATTATTCTGTTTTTCCATAAATCATCTTCTAAATCTTCATGATTCAACACAGCCTTCACCTACACTCAAATCTAATAACTTAGTTGGCATTGTTAATGAATTTAACTCTAACTTTATTAAATCAGTCTCTTCCTTGCTCAACAGCACTACACAATCTGCCACTAACATATTGCAGGCTGTAATAATTCCACATACTTCTCTCCAGCCAGTCCGCACTGGTATAATAAAAAAAAATAAAAAATACTACTAAGACTAAACCCACCGCCCTAGTAAAAATCCACCTGGTGAGTATCTAAAATGGCAGCAGAGCCACAGCTTACCCTTTTTCCCCAAACACTTTTATTGAATTATCACTTGTGACATAATTTGGAAATTTGCAACAAAACAGTAGTAAAGGTCCAAAAGTTGTCAAAATACTCTCTGTTCAAGCAGTCCAAGTAAAATCCAAAAGAAGAAAGAGACCACTGCTAAAAAAACTTTAATATACAGTAAAACAATAAAACATTATAAATGGTAAGTGCTTTCACAGTCTGTTTTACAGCAGCTTCTTCAAACAAACTTGAGCAGTGCTACAACATGATCACATAATTTGCAGCCAACCTCCCCCATATCAGTTACTGTTTAGCCCTCAGACACCACCAGTGGCTTTAACTATCTCCCAAACTTCCATACTCCCAACTCCCTACTATCAGCAGTCTAATAAACAAACCAAATGACTGTCCATCTCTAGCCAACCTTTTACTATCAAACAACCCACCCAGTAGTTTACAGTATTTTTGCCAAAGACCTACTATATATATCAAAACCTAATAACACTACAAGCTGTTCCCTCTACTACCTTCAAGTGTTAACAACTTGAAACTCCACCATACAATAAGACAGGACTGTTCACTAAAGTCATTCAACCTACAGCTAAACTCTCACTTATCTCCTGACTCTGCGCATATGCTGCACCAGATTAGCACATCACTCTTATTCAGCCTCATCCCCGCTCATCTCCCTCCATATCCCGCTGCACCGTAATTCATCTCCCCCCCACCTTTGTTATACTCCTCCACTGTCAACTACCCTTGTCTTCTATTTCTCAACTCTTTTGTACTACTATGCTACTTGTAAGACAGTTTGCTTTCTGTTGAAAGTAGCAACAATATAGCTGTCTGTATATTTTATCAACCAACATGTCCTTTTTGTCTCACAAGCAAAATTTAGGTCTTAGGTTTAATCTAGTAGTTCTGATGCTGTTTGTTTTGAGGATGTGCAAAATGTTCATCAAAACAGGGTCCAGGGATGTCCGGTATGCCAGACAAAGATCACCTCTTAGACGTCTATATGATACAGAGTAAAGAGACAAGTCTTTGAGATAATCAGCATAGGACATTGCGGTTACTCCCTGTATTCTTTTTGTAAGGAACCTATGTGGATGTTCCAGTTGCTGCATGTGTCTGGTCAGATACATACCGAAAGGGCTTTATACTCTATGATGGGCCTAATGAGGGCTGAGTACAGGGGCATGATGACCACTCTGGACCTAGATGCTATTCTCTTGCTTATAAATTGAGCAACATAGAAGGATTTTCTTACTACCTTGGACACATGCTGGTTGAAGACCAGGTTGCTGTCTACATGAGTTCTCAGATCCCTGATCAGTGAACAAACTTTTCAGGGTATTTTATTGATAACGTACTTACCCAGGATGGTCGACTTCCCAAAAGGTACTATAATGCATTTCTTGATATTGAGTTTTAAGCCAGGCCTTTGGCACCAAACATTTGTTTGTATTAGACCTTTCTGAAGAGTGTTCTCATCTTGGGGGGATTCAAGGACTGCTCCCAGTTTGCAATTAGCTGCAAACTTGGCCATCCAAAAATCACTGGCATTGGCTTTGACATCCAAGAATTAGATGCCGAAGAGGAGTGGGCCCAGCACACATCCCTGGGAGACTCCATTGGTGAGCATCTTCTTTGTGGAGGTGGCTTCACTGATTCTAACCTCCTGAGTCCTATCAGTGTGCCAATTAGCTGTCCAGTGTGTTATAAAGGGGTTTATACCTCGTTCTATAAGTGTGTTAACAATGCCTGAGTGGGATATTTTATCAAATGGTTTAGCCAGACATAGTTATGCAGTATGCACCATTTTCCCCTCATCCATTGCCTTAGTGAGTTAGTAGGCATGACCTTCCTTTGACAAAGCCAAACTGGGATGGATCCAGTGTCTGGAGCTCTACTATGTCTTTGTTGATCATTTCCATGATAATTCTTTCCATGACTTTGCAGATAAGCCTAGTTAGAGTAATAGGTCTTTAGTTTCCAGGATCTGCTGAAGGTCCTCCTTTATGAAGGGGGGTGACCATTGCAGTCCTCCATTTATGTGACACAAAGCTTGTTTTAAGACTATAGTTAAATAATGACTCCAGGGGTCCTGATAAGTCATATTTTAAACTATTCAGGAGGTAACCTGGGATGTTATTGGGGCCCATTGAGGTTATGTTCTTGGTTTAATGAGTACAATCAGTACATACTTCCCAGTTATAGTTGGAGGGGTTATGTTTGAGGGCAATTTTTTAAGGGGATGGTTGGGAGAGAAAAGAGTAAAGTTAGACCCAAATTTGTCTGCTAACAGTGGAGTTGAGAGGTATGGTTATGTTCATGTGGTTTTCTGACTTTAATCTCTAAGTTTAAATGAGGTGTTTGGTGATCAGCAACTAGGATCTAAACAAGAGTATTTAGAGTTACATATCACTTTCTCAAAATATTTTAAAGAGTTTGCAAACTTTATGGTCTGGGCTGTTTGGGTAAGATGATGGGATAATAACATTGCAAAGACATGCGTCTAGAGTGTTTCTCCTCGGGCCTCGGCTGACAATTGGCTTTGTTCCAAATCGGACTTTCCCGGTAAATAAACGTTAAATAAAATAAACAAATAAATAAATAAATACATAAAAATAATATTAGCCTGGATAAACAACAAGAGATCAATGCCATTCCAGAAGGCCTGGAGGGTAAATAGCTTGTTCTACCTGTTTGTAAAAAAACATTGCAATTGTTTTGCTTGGTAATGGTTTGACAGTAGTTTCTAAGTTGCCTACATTTTGTTGTAAGAGGATCCAAGATTTATGTTTGGTACAGTGTTCCCATGCAATATCTGTTGATATCATAATTTGCTTTGGAGAGTTTGACATCAATGGACAAGGTATGAGCTGTGGCTAAAGGTTTTAGAGTAACAGTGTTGAGGATATTAAGGATTCTGATTTCAATTTTAATAATGTTAAGGATCTTGCTCGGCAAGTGGTTTATGACGTCATCTATCACAGGAAGCAAATCTGAGGTACTTCAGTTGATGCCCGGAATGGTTTCATTGGGGAATTTTTGACTGACATTTTTAGGTTTCTAAATTATTACTAATTATATCTAGAGCATGTTTTGCTACTCTTCCTATATAACATGATAACATGATAAACACTTGGTTTGGAAGCATATTAGCTGCTTTAGGCCACAGAGCTGCATTTGGTCTTTACATTTGTTGAGGTCGATATTTGACCGATCAAAGCTCATTAGCGCAGATTGTTTCTAATTTGATATGCTTGACCGGCAATGCTAAGGTTTCTTCAATAAAGTTTCATCAGTTACATTTCCTGTTTTGGTGGCAGTTAAGGACTAACTAATTGTAAAGTTTTATAAGGACCTAGGAAGAAATTAACTACTACTGTGTCATGGTTTGTCTGATCAGGATATTATTTTGGAGCTTGGGTACCATTTATTGATTCTTTAGCAATATTACTAGACTCCCTTGGATGTACTGTCCTGCCTGAAAAGATTATATTTCAGGTTATTTGCAGTGCATGTGTATCAAAATGTGGGTTGTATTTTGCTTTTAATACTTCCTTGCATTATTATTATAGAAATATGAAATTCCTGCACAGACTGGGAAACTGATACTGATATAAATGTTCATTCCACAAAATATCATTCACTGCAAGCTATTATTGTTCCATTTCACTACATATACATTGGTATTATTTATTTATTTATTTTACATTTGTTGACCGGGAGAGTCTAGCTGGATATAAGTCCATTTTCAGTGAAGGCCTGTGGAGAAAAGCTCCATAACAATTTTATAGTGAACATATAAGACAGCAAGTATAACAAGGAGGCACATTTGACAATATACATGACACATTTCTTACACCTTAGAGAATATGGATGTACAATTAGTCTTCCTGTCAAAGATGAAACTTTACATCGAAACATATGGACAATAAAAGCCTATAGTTACAATATTAATCTAGTTGATAATAGCAAAAAATAATGAATTACTAGCTAGGGGTGATACAGGAGCATAGTCTATTATTCAGGAAGTATATTTTGAGTAGCTTCTTGAATTGTGTTTAGGAGTTGTTACTTATTATATGGGTAGGAAGGGAGTTCCAGATTTTAGAGATGCAGTGGCTCTAAATGGATTTACCTGCCTCGTTGTTAAATTTGGTTACCTTAAGGAGGTGTTTGGTGCTTGATCTTAAGGATCTCATAGTGGTGTAGGTTTGAAGTAGTTGTAGGACTGGGGTGTTGTCTGAGTGATGTAATAATTTGTGTGTGAGTGATAGCTGATTGAATTGAAGTATTAATGAGAGTTCTAATCAGTTGAGTTTTTTGAGGCTTTCGCAATGGTGGGTTCTAGGGGGTGATCCTGTTGCAAATCTAGCTATCTTATTGTAACAGCTGTCAAGTTTGTTTAGGTCAGCTTTTTGGAGATTGGTAAGCACAGGAGAGGCATAAAGTAAGGTGGATAGCAGGTGTGTCCTGTCTGTAGTAATTTTTGAGTGGTGTGAGAGAAATTGTTTGTTGCGATAGAGTAGACCAAGTTTTTTATGAACTTTTTTTTTGGTCTGGGAAATGTGAATGTCAAATTTAAGGTGACTGTCAATTTCCAGGCCTAGCAGTTTGGTGCGATTGGTAGGGGTGATGGTGGTGTTGTTGTATGAGGCGATTGTAAAGTTATATGAGGGGGGATAAAGATCTGTGGGGAATGAAAAGGAGTAGTTTTGTTTTAGCTGGGTTTAGAATGAGGTTCTGATTGGTGATCCAGGTTTCGACTAGGGAAAAGCATTCTTGTGTTTGGGAGAGGAGGAGGAGGTCTAGGGTGTTAGCTGCGCATATTATGGTGGTATCCTCTGCATATTGGACTATTGATTAGGAAATAGGGTGAAGAGCAGTGGACCCAGGATGGAGCCTTGGGGTACCCCTAGGAAGACAGGCAATAAGGGAGAGAGTTGGTTTTGTCATTTTACAGCTTGCTGCCTACCATCTAGATAGCTCTTAAACCAAGAAATAGCAGAGATGCTAAGGTTTAGGGTGGATAGTGAGTGAAGCAGTTTTTCATGGTTGACCATGTCAAAAGCTTTGGATAAATCTAAGAGTGTAGCAGATATGAGCTGTCCATTATTTATGTGGTTATTGACGGTGTTAGTAAATGATGTAAGTGCGATGGTGGTGCTGTGGAAGGTTCTGAAACAGTGTTGTTGTGTGGATAGCAATTTGTTTTCTAGGAGGTACTTCATCAATTGCATGTGGACAACTCTCTCGAGAAGTTTTGATAGGGGGGATAGTATAGCTATAGGGCGATAGTTACTGAGTTTGACAGAGCTACTCACTTTGTGCAGTGGAGTTATATGAGATATTTTTCAAAGCAGGGGCACTTTGCACTCGGATATAGATCCGTTTATTAGTATGGAGACAGGATAGGCTATGGATTCAGCGGCTAGATGAAAATATTCTGTAATTTCGGTAATTTATTGGCAGGTGTGGAGGTTGGTTTAAGTTTTAGGAGTAGTTTTTGTATGATCTTGGTCGGTACTGGGTTGAAGGTGAAGATGGGGTGATTGATATTTGTTTCGGCTGGAAAGGGTGTTTTTGTTGGGGTGGGGTTGTTGGGGCTCAGTTGGTTGTTAGCTAGGGTTTGGATAGTTTCTGTGAAGAATTTGTTAAACTGTGTGGGGATATTCTCTTGGTTATTCACTATTTTGGGAGTGGGGGTGGTTGTCTTACCTGGTTGTAATACAGAGTTGACTGCAGCCCAGAATTTTTTTGGATTGTTTATGTATTTATTCTGTATATTTTGGTAGTAGGAGATTTTGTCTGTTTTGATAAGTTGTTTGGCTTTGTTGCGTAGTTCAAGGTATGTTTGTTTATCTATCTGGGATCTGCTTTTACGATAGTTTGTCCAGGCTTTGTTTCTATTTTTGAGGAATGTTTTAGTTTCTAAAGTTAGCCAGGGGGCATGTTTAGTTCTGATTCTAGTGGTTCTTGGGGGGGGGGGGGGTGATGGTTAAGTATGTTTGTGAAGGTAGTATTGAAGTATAGTACTGCTTCATAAAGGTCTACATTTTTTGGGGGGGGGTCCGGTTACACATTTTTAAGTCATCGTTAAAGTTGAACAGGTTAAAGTGTTTTTTGTTCCTAATTTCACACACAGTTACTTGGGTGAGTTGGGGAGTTTTGCTTCTTAGTAGAAATGTAGCTTGGTGGTCGCTGAGGGTGTCTGGCAGGCACCCAGTGTGAGATATTTGGTAAGGATGAGATACAAGTATCCAGTCTAGTATAGACTGATGTTTAGTTTTCTTGTCTGTTCTAGTGGGGGAAGTTATACATTGGGTTAGTCCTTGTAAGTTGATGTGGGAGAGAGGGTTTTGACTGGAGCAGTTGTGCCAATCAATATTAAGGTTGCCTAATAGAATGGTTTCCACTATTAAAATTAAGACTGACAAAATCCTGACCACAATGCACAATGTAAGTGAAATCCATCAGGCTTCAGAGTCTAAAATAATTAATGACGTAGTTATAGTAAATTAGAGAGTGGTGTTCAGAGAATGAAAACAACAAATTTCACATCTATGGCAGTGGAGAGGTGGCAGATATTCTAAAAGATTAATGATGCTTACATTTTCAGAGAAGTTTCCTGCACAGATTTCAAATGCCAACAAAGATGACTTTTTCATTTTTTTATTTATCCCACAAATGACCAAATAAGATGAGGTACCTGTAATTACATTCCAGTCATGCAGCATTAGTAACTGGTGTGATGAAAATAAGACAGTGCTTGAGGAAGGGAAATCTCAGACTTGTAAACCTCACAATTCTGAGATCAAAGAGACATAAACAAAGGAATAATTTTAGGGTCTATATTAGAACACTGAACATTCAAAATTTTGAGTGTTCTAATATCGAATCCTACGAATTGAAAATTTAAAACATCGAACATACAGAACAGCAAATTTTTTCCTAGGGAAAAAATTTGCTGTTCCAAAACACATACACACAACACAAGTACATCAAACAGCAATCCACATACATACACCTAAACTCTTACACCTAACCCTATACAAAACTATGCATACACCACTAACTATCCACTTACCATAACCCAAACCCTAACCCTAAGGTCCGTCACTATCGCACAGTCACCTCACTCGCACCCTAACCCTAACTCACCTACCCCACCCTAACCCTCATGTCCACACAATCGCACACTTATCTGACCCGCACCCTAACCCTAACTCACCTAACCCCCACTAACCCTCACATCCACACAATTGCACACTTATCTGAACCCGACCTATAACTTTCCACCACAGTGCTGAGAATACCGAAGCAACAGAAACGGACAACCAAATTCTTTCACTAGGAAAACAATTTGGTTTTCTGTTTCTTCGATATTTTCAGCATTTGCTGAAAATGGTTCAATATTAGAACACTCGAAATTTTGAACATTCAGTGTTCTAATATAGACCCTAATTTTACTATACCAAACTTGAAGTGAATGATTGGTAAGAATAAATACTAAGGGGATATGGGACTAAAGTGTCCCACTAAAATAGGCAGTAGATTTATGTATGGTGAACATGTTTTTATATAGAGATAATTTCAACAAGGAAGCTAAGTTATTTTCTACTTGGGCAACAATTGGCCATAGCTGGAGGGCAAGTCAGCCACTTGAATGGCTATTTGTGATGGAAACCTTGATACAAATGTTACCTAGTGCAGTCTGAAATGGATGAGTCAGAACACTCCCATAACCTTAGAAGTCCTGATAAACCTGGTAGAAAGCTATTTTACAAAGGAGCTACTATGCTGCTCATAATAAGTGTAGTTGATGTTACTGAAGTTTAATGTACTAAAATGATCTATCACAGACTTATTGCCCCTTGGTAGGCCATACTGATACATTACACAAATTGTAATTGTTCAAATATATATATATATATATATATATATATATATATATATATATATATATGGGTCTACTTCATATGACCTAAATTTCATATGATCGAAATTCATTTGACTGAGACCAAATGACCTAAACTTCACTTCACCTAAAACTCATTTCCCTGACAATGAGTACAGGCAGTGTGTAGACACTGTAAGGCAAGTAAAAGGTATATGCCCTGTTCCCCACTGTAGTGCGACCCTGGAGTTAGAATATATAGTTGGGGGGGTGTGGGGGGCATAGCCCCCACGTAGTTTGGTTTTACTGAACAATATAAAAGTAAACCAGAGATTATAAAATCAAACTAGGTGGGGGCTATGCCCCCCATACCCCCCAATGTGGGAGGCTGTGCCCACACACCCCCAACTATATATTCTAACTCCAGGGTCGCACTACAGTAGGGAGCAGGGCATATACCTTTTACTTGCCTTACAGTGTCTACACACTGCCTGTACTCATTGTCAGGGAAATGAGTTTTATGTGAAGTGAAGTTTAGGTCATTTGGTCTCAGTCAAATGAATTTCGATCATATGAAATTTACGTCATATGAAGTAGACCCATATATATATATATATATATATATATATATATATATATATATATATATATATATATATATATATATATATATATATATATATATATATATATATATATATATATATATATATATATATATCTATATATATATATATTTGCAGGTGGCTGCACCTCTACTGTATTCTGTTTTGTGGGTTCTCTGTCTCCTCATCCCCAGTTTCTAAATAAAGTACCATCATGGTTGCATGGACTCAGAATAAGGGAGTAAATATATTTCTGCTTCCTCTGAACTGGTGTGATCTTGCAGATATAAATAAAGGGGTGTAGGGGGTAGAGGTAGACACCTCACATTGGGATGTACAGGGGCACCTTTCTCCTGATAACATATTGTTTAATTTTACAGTGTTGTATCTCATGGTGGTGTGGTGGGTTGACAGGACAGTATGGATTATTAATACTCAACTGAAGGTGAATGCTGGGTCATCAAGTGGCACTGGAAATCTTATTACACTTTCTCCTTGGCTAGATCTTCTGACATCACTGACCATGCTGTTTTGAAATGGTTCAACCAAAAATAGGATAGTAACTTGTAGATTATCTAGTATTTTTTATTTTTGTAGCCATTTATGCAGACTATTGTCCATTACGATTGTCTGGCCTTTGCCATTGCTGATGCCTCCCCTTACATCTCTGCCCTGGCACCAGCTGTCATTAAGTCCTTAGAATGGAAACCGGGAAGGGACTTACATGGAGGTGAAGGTTTAGACAGTGAAAAAAAGGTTGTTCTGGTCCATGTTCAAAAGGATTAGTGGAAGGAACCTACGTTACCCAAAAGCTAATGTAAAAGACCTGAACCTACTGATTTTATTGTGCCTTTAAAACACAGAAGCTTTAGGATAAGTTAGTTCACTTCAGAAATGCCTGAATATTGCAAAAAGATGAAACATACAAGATCCACATTGTTTCCTTCTTAAAAAAAAAGCTGCTGAACTTAATTCTTGCTTGTTCTATTTCTGCATTATTTGTATACAAAATATAAGAGCTAAAAGCTAATGAGAATGCAACGGTAGAAGATCCTCACACATCAGTAGCCTAGCAAATACCTATAAACCTATAATGCAAGGGTAGAAGATCCTCACACATCAATAGCCTAGCAAATACCTATAAACCTATAATGCAAGGGTAGAAGATCCTCACACATCAGTAGCCTAGCAAATACCTATAAACCTATAATGCAAGGGTAGAAGATCCTCACACATCAGTAGCCTAGCAAATACCTATAAACCTATAATGCAAGGGTAGAAGATCCTCACACATCAGTAGCCTAGCAAATACCTATAAACCTATAATGCAAGGGTAGAAGATCCTCACACATCAGTAGCCTAGCAAATACCTATAAACCTATAATGCAAGGGTAGAAGATCCTCACACATCAGTAGCCTAGCAAATACCTATAAACCTATAATGCAAGGGTAGAAGATCCTCACATATCAGTAGCCTAGCAAATACCTATAAACCTATAATGCAAGGGTAGAAGATCCTCACACATCAGTAGCTTAGCAAATACCTATAAACCTATAATGCAAGGGTAGAAGATCCTCACACATCAATAGCCTAGCAAATACCTATAAACCTATAATGCAAGGGTAGAAGATCCTCACACATCAGTAGCCTAGCAAATACCTATAAACCTATAATGCAAGGGTAGAAGATCCTCACACATCAGTAGCCTAGCAAATACCTATAAACCTATAATGCAAGGGTAGAAGATCCTCACACATCAATAGCCTAGCAAATACCTATAAACCTATAACTGTATGAAAAGCTGCTCAGGAGAAGTCCTATGGGTGTTTTTTAAAACCAATCTCTTCTTGGAAGAGAAATAAAGCACAATTCTGAGAAACTACTAACTATATGGCAGATCCATGAACCTTGTTTTAGTAAGACCGAAAAAAGTTAAATTTGCCACTGATTAAAGGAAGAGCCACTGATGACCTGGAATGATTTCCAAAGCATCTGCTTTCCCCCTTTTCCATTTTAATATAATTTTTACTGTCTTGCTTTTAGTCAGAGAAATAAAGTACAAATTCAGCATGCTTACCTGTGGGATATAGCAAGAGTCAGGAAAGATGAATGTTTATACATGTATGACAATACTGAGAACATATATTTCAGAACAATTAACAAATTAAGCGGAGAAAATGACAATGAGCAACTTTTCACAAGATAAAAGAAGAAATTGATAGATTTCTTTATTCCGTTGTTAAATAAAATTAATTTATAAGTTTTAAAGAAAAAGACTATAATAATAAAAATAATTAGTCCTTTAAGGGACTTATCTTAATGTAGTGAGTATTATTCCCGAGGGTGGGTTTGTGACCAAAACTAATATTTCAGGAGAAGGTGGCAACCATGTCAAAATATATATGTATAATATGTACGTACGTATGTGAGTTGATCTCCCTCTTTCTCTCTCTCGATATATATATATACATTATATATATATCTATATATATTTTTTGGTATCTGAATGGGTGATATATGTGCGTATGTGCATATATAAATACATGTACACGCACACACACACACACACACACACACACACACACACACACACACACACACACACACACACACACACACATGCCCACAGATATTACAATGAAACTAGTAATATGCAGTGAAGCAAGCCCCCTACAGACAGTGTCAGTAAAATGCACATCAACACATTTCAAGTTGCCACATGTAACATATCTCATAATTCTGAAACAAATAAGATGTTTGCAGGAGATGGGGGACAGTTATGGAAAATAATGCATTATACTGAATGGAAATGCAGCAATTTTTTGTGGATATCATTATGAAAATCATTGCAGAGCACTGGAAATAATTTAACTTTGAAAGCCTTGAAGCAGATGGTAACTATTACATGACAGACCAAAAAATATAATGCTCGGAATTTTAGCTCACACAGGTTTCAAGACAATTGCATTTTAATGTTTAGGGAAGAATGGCAGGAGAAACAGAAGAAAACGTCCAGTTTGAAGTGTGTTCATGAGAATTTTTTTCTATGAAATATATTGATACCTGGCTTCCATTAGTGACATCTGATTGCAGTTTTGAAAGTACTATTTAAAAATTCATTTTTTTCAAACGCTAACATTTTCTTTTTTAATATATCACATTTTAGCTTCTGTAAAATTCTTCCATGTTAAAACCTCAGTGGAATGTCATGCAATAATTTACTTCTTCTGATATGTGCAGGCAACAATTTTAACTTTCTGCAAGTGCCTTTTTCAGACAGAATGGGCCCAGCATTATTGTGAAGAATTAACCTTATGTGATTGACCTACCTGTCTGTAAGACTATGAGATAGGTAAGCATTGAGGTGCAAGAAGGTGCACGTGGCACATATACTATCCCATACATAAGAGCTTTTTTGCTCTTCTAAACTGGGACTTTATTTATTTAATTTATTTATTTATTTATTTTTCAGTTTGAATTTTGTGTTTATTACATTACCTGTAATTATTATATCTTCTGTAGAGTGTTTTAATATAAAATACTTTGTCTGTCAAAGTTAATTAATTGACTGCTGTATATGGTTATATATTGTTTAATTTTGTGGAGTTTTGATATGAAATTTTCAGGGTAGTTATTTAATGTATCCATCTGTCAAAAATACTGTATGTTATTATGCAGTTATTTTTGCAATCAGATGCCAGTGTTGTGCCACACTTCAGCAGCTGTCTTTCATGTATAGTTATTTTGCTGAGACAGTAAGCACTTTAGAGTTAGCCTAAAATTAATATCAATTTACATGTGGTTGGTGCACCTATTTTCCCAACCATCCTGTAGACCAATTGGTTTATCAGCCCCCCAAGAGCAGGACCACTAACCTTGCGGCAAAGCTGGAAGAAATTCACCCATCTTTTAGAGGCAGTAAAGGATATTGAGGCTTCTCCATTTTGTGTCACCTGCAACTAACAACAGGTATTTATTATATTCCCAATACTTCTCCAACTGGAAGATATGCAGTGATGTAAGCACACACCAAGGGATGACACTCCCCATGCCAGATTGGTGCCTGCACTCCTCTTTGTGCATGCCTGAATTTGTGAGACACTAATGCTACGCTCAAAGCATTGTGCTATGAAAACCTATGACCTCCCCACAAGATGGGTGAGATGGCCAATGGCTGCACAAGCCCACCTCCATACTGCTTCATATGCTGCTAGTTGGTCCCATATCACCAGCATCTTAGGAGGCTAGCCTGCCTCCATGCTAATAAGCAGTCCATAAAATCATTCATTTTCAGCATAATATGGTATTCATTCACATGATACTATTTGTTGGAGACAGTTACAGTAACAGCAGATTTATGAGTAATGAGATCATTCTTGCAAGGAGTCATACTTATGATTTGGAAATAAACAACACATTTCTATTTACTGAATCTCAGAGCTACAGGGAATTACTGGCTAGTAACTGAGTATTGGCAGGTGAATGAGTCTGGGTGAGGAGACAATAAATATTAGTAGCACAGAGTTCTATAAACATCTTTACTGTTTTTCAGTAAATACAGCTTTGTAAATGTTTACAAAAGCAATAATTTCAGTGGTTAACTCCAAGAACTGAAATTCACACTTAGTTAATTTGTCGTAAGTTTGTTTAGGTGTCTGCATGCTCCTTGCAGCCTCAAACTATTCACAAAGGTAATCATTTTGGTAGCAAATCCCCAAAACTGAAAGACACGTAGAAATGCTCCCTGCAGCATAATTTTTCTTAACTTGGTTTAGTTGACATCATTCTTATTGCCTTATGTTACTGGATTTATTTAGTCATTTTTATGAGTAGTTTACTACTATTTGATATGAATTTCTATTTATGTAGTGTTTTGTACCATATCTTCAGTTTTACTTTTTAGACAAACAGTGCCCAGCAGAACCTTTTCACCTTGTGTGTGTCTGTCAGACCTAACAACTACTCAGAGCATCCCTGATGTTTGCCTAATAGTAACATTTTTTATTTTCTGATAAATCACTGAGACTTGGTCAATGTCACCAGACATAACATTAGAGTTTCATTCTTCATTAAATACAAAACCTGTTATATTAACTTTTATTTACTAGGAAGATATGATTAGGAGAGAGCCCATTTTCAGCAGAGACCCAGGAAGAAATACTCCAGACACATGTCTTTGGAATGTGGGAAGAAACCAGAGTACCCAGAGGAGATGCACGCAAATGCAGGAAGGACATTGAGACTCTGCACAGAAGGCACCCCAGCTGAGAATTGAACCAGAGAACCTCTTGTTGGGAGGCAACAACACTAATTGCTGCACTACTGTGCCACCCAAGCAAATTAGAGTAATATTTAAAAATTGTCTTTGATTTTGGCCATGTGTCCCCAATTATTCTTGACTTTGTCCAGATTTCTTGAGCAAAGAAGTTGAAAGGTATGGTATGTGTGTGTGTGTGTGTGTGTGTGTGTGTGTGTGTGTGTGTGTGTGTGTGTGTGTGTGTGTGTGTGTGTGTGTGTGTGTGTGTGTGTGTGTGTGTGTGTGTGTATAATCTGACTGCAGTGGTAGAGTGGTTGATATTCTGAATGTATTCAGAAACAGATGAAATATTACCAAAGAGGCTAATGTCAATGGCATCATAAAACAATGCCACCCGATGCTGGTGAGTCATGTAGTAAGACCAGCATAGCACCAGTATTCCTGGAAAAGGGCTACATAATAAATTAGAGCAACCATATTACTGCTAGCGGTCAGTCACATAACTGAACTGTAATGAAGTGGCAGCATTTCTTGGTGGTGATGTGACTGAGTTTAAAAGTACTGTTAGGCAGTATGCTTGAGGCTATGCTCATTCACAAGTGTAAAGAAGCATATCATAGATGCAACATGGGCATTGCGAATAGGCCATAGAGGCCTGCATATCAAAGTGCCTACACTCCTCATCATATATATGGGGAGGAAATGGAGAGACAGGAAAAGAAGGGGGGGAGTAAAGCAATACTCACAAGGCGAATCTTATGGATAGATTGCTTGTGGAGGAAGGTTTTTTATATTAGGGAAAAGTGCCTATTCTTTTAAAGAAAATAGTTGATGGTAGAGGTAACAAGAAGCTTGTGTGAGAAGGATGACAGAGAAGAAAATATTGTGGGAAGAAATAGCCAGAGAATTTTTATGGCTAGGTCTGTATAGGCCCTTGGGCCGATAGCCTAGTACCAACCTATGAACCTATAAGGTAGTAGGGGCAGACTAACAAACATAAAATGCAGACATAGACAGACAGGGTTGGTATGGAAACAAAAGGAGAAAGCAACAGTGGAGAGTTGCAGGAAGATATTGGGAGGACAAGTGGTAATAGGGAGGGTTGGACTACTAACAGAGTATAGGGAGTGGCACATATGGAAGGGGAACTTCATGATGGAGGATAGAGTTGGGTGCTGAGGGTCTATCTAAGTGGCTCAGAAATTATCCTATCCAAATGTTAGTCACCTGCATGGGCAGGCTATGCACCTGGCACCTTGTTGGTGTGCCAACCAATCCTGTAACACTATCAGTCACACCAGAACATGCCATGGTCCCAATCTGGGAGTCCAGCTGCCAGCATATCTCATACTCCCTGATATGACAGTGGGGGCAGACAGGATACTGCCAGAAAAAGAGCCTTCACCTCCTTCTTGAGAGGTGTTCTTGAAGGCCAACAGTGATACCTTCATGTCATGTTCAGTAGGGTAACCTTTGTCTCCCCTCCTGAAAGGCATGTCTGGTGATTGCTGACAACCAAACACTGGGTGCATTGGCTGGAGCAGACCCAGGTAGCTGCTGTCACTCCACATCCTACACCATAAAAAAATTAGAAGAGAATAAATGCAATAGATTAGTGAACATGTTTATCACAAATAGAATTTAAATTGCACACTACAGACATGGACATAGTATACATACCCCAGTGTCAGGACAGACTTTTAGACCTCCTTAGATAAGTCTCTTTCTTGAAGGCTGTTTCCTTGGCCACTGTAAAATAAAGTAGAAAATATCCATTACAATGCAGCCTTATCGACAGAAGGCATGGAGTATATCAAATAATAGGCAGAACTAAAACAAATGACAAAACTTCTGTACTGTAAAAGCTTGGCACACTATCATTAACTTGTGCCTCCCATTGGTGGAGCGGGTTATTGTGGCACCTCCACAGATAACTCTAATGATGTCTCCACTGCTGCTCTGAGTGGATGATGCCACTGGTGTCACTTACTGCCCTGGCATACTGATTCCAGGCATTAGCCTTATATAATGGTCTGTCATAATGGCCCAGCAGGTGCTTCGGATTGTCTCTGCATAGCATATATGAAAAGATCCTAGATTCATAGATGCACCAAGCAGTAGAGCAGTTGAACCCAGTGCCTGAAAAGTCCATGTCTACTCAATAGGTCTTCACAAGGATCAAAATGCTAGCCTCACGTGCATGGCTACACATTATGGACATCACATGATGTGCATTGTCAGGCAGCAATGGTTCTGTAGTGAATGTATCACTAGTGCAAAGGTGATACATTCATTCCAGAACATAGAACTAGTGCAGAGTAGCAGAGTTATTGGCTTTGCGGCCTCTGTGCATAAACATAGTGTGCCAAGACCCATGCAGCTTAGGATACTGCAGCAGTGATCTCTTAGAACATCTACTGTTATGATAAGTTTACTTACACAAATGTACTTCGCACAAGGCCTGTTCTGCACAAAAAAATCATGATCACTCATTTTGAGAGAAGACATTAAGATGAGTAAGTCAGGAATAGGAATCCATGCAGCCAGTTCCTCCTATGATTCTGCACCCAACTTCTCCACTGCTGCTACAGTAGTCCTCTTAGGTAGTACTGAGATGTTCCCAAATTTAATTTTTTCTGTATTACCATACTGTCTTACTTGGTGCACACACAATAAATAACTGAATGCAGGTCTCAGGTGCACATTGCAATGTGGTACCAGATCTATCCGAGCAACAGAAATGTGTCTTCAGGAGTCCAAATGCATTAGGCAATGCTCCATGTCAGCAGAAGTCTAGTGTTGTATGCCAGCACTGGTGGTTTCAAATGGGGGGGGGGTCATCATCTATGGATCAAAGGCATATTCAATGTCATCTGTAACACACAACAGTGCTCACCATTATATGTGGTATTCTTCCTATATAGATGAAAGCCACATATCCTGGCCTAATGTCATTGGCAACCAGATGACCTTGTGGAAAGTTACTCTGAACAAAATTCTGGCAGAGATAACATGTGTCTAAGATGTGTGAATCATGTGCATTGCATGGGTGTGAACAGATGCACTGTATGTAACACCTGTGCACTGCACACCACTTGGCACTGGCAGATGATGTAGCAGAATCCTTTGATTTATTGGACACTGTATAGTACAGGTTAGTCCTTGAAGGCAATGTGGATGCAATCAGTGGCCCTTAGGACTTCAGGAAAATGGCCAATGTTGTGCAATGCCTGCATAGTGGTGGTTCTATCTCCTGATGTCTGTTGAAACTGCATATAAAATCATAGTATCATATGAACCTTGGCTGTAGATGATTGTCACTATTAAAGTGACATTGTGACCCCATTTATAAAAATGACAAACAGGAGTTATGGATGGATGTATAGAATATACAAGGCAATTGAGCCATGTAGCCATTTACATCTCATCAGTACCCACCCTTAGTCCTTACCTCCTTTTTCATGGAATAATGGGCCAGTCATACTGGGGAGAATGTATGAAAACCCATTTCTGTTATCTAATTCTTTCATAAAGGAATACAGTGTGCTACATTGCTTGATCTAGAGTAGAGGTTTATTCTGGTGAAGGGGTAATCTTTGCATGACAAATCCAGGGTTTTCCTCTTCCCCATGATTTGTTCAATTGCTGAAGCATGTTCAGATTTTTGGTTTTAGTGTTTGCTGGGTTGTTTGGTATGTGAACAAATAAGAAATCATTCAATGCTGTATCCCTAATGGCCCAGAAAGCTAAGTGCATATCATCCCTAAGGAGTCTGTATGGACAAGGCTTCCAACCTTTCTTGATAAATCAGGTCCTTTAGTTCAATGATCTTTTCTGTCTGAACATTTGGAGGTCTCTCCAAATGATTGATGTGTTTAGTAAGATACATCCCAAAAGGGGGATTGTACTCTATGATAGGCTTTATCAGTGCAGAATACATAGAGAACAGGACTTCTTTGGACCTAGAGGAAATACCCCTTGTGATTAGCTGTGCCAGACAGAAGTATTTTCCAACCATTGTTGCAAAATGCTGAACAAAGGAGTTACGTAACCATGCTCCAAGGTCTTTCATAACATATTCATTTTGGAGTGTGGTGCTTTCTGCATTCTAAGTTGGGTCAAAGATTTGTTTACCAAATATAACAATGTTGGAGTACATTCAGATTGCTGATTTAGCAGGGTCAAGGTATGTGGCATGGACAGTGTGACCACTTTTTACAGCTTGCTTTACCCTCTCAAAAAAAACATATATATATATATATATATATATATATATATATATATATATATATATATATATATATATATATATATATATGTATATGGGTACATATCACTTCACCTAAAACTCATTTCACCTAAACTCATTTCACCAAAACCAAATCACCTAAAGTTCATTTCACCTAAAACTCATTTCACCTAAAACTCATTTCACTGACAAGTAGTACAATAAGGCAAGTCAAAGGTATATGTCCTTTTCCCCACTGTAGTGTGATCCTGGTGTTAGTATATATAGTTGTGAGGGGTGTGGGGAGCGTAGCCCCTCCCATTTACTTTGGTTTTATGGTGTCTGGTTTTGTTTTACATTATTTGGTAAAAGTCATTAGATAGGATCAACTCTTAACAACACAAAACTCTAGTCTTATAATAAGATTTTTTATACTGTAATTTGTCAGGTCAGTTATGACCAGTTCAATGGCATTGCACATGAAGCTTATCAGGCTGATGGCTCTGTAAGTCTGAGGGTCTGTGGTGAGGCCACCCTTATGAAGTGGCATCACTACTCCTGTGTGCCACACCTCAGGTATAAACCTGGTGAATAAGCTCTGGTTGAATAGCTGCAGGAGCGGGTCTGTTCAACAGTAGCCTGGTATGTTCTCAGGTCTCAAACAGGATGTATTTTTTTGTTTTGGAAAGTACTTTTAAAATGTTTTTTTTTTTGTGATTATGGGGGAGTATATTTGGGTTTGGTATAGATGCCTCAGGGATGAAATTAGCACTGAGTTGTTAGCCAGTATACTTGCACTATACACTGGATGTGCCATTTTGAATGAATTCAGAGCATATTGGGTGGCACAGTGGTGCACTGGTAGTGTTGTTGCCTCACAGCAAGAGGTCCTCTAGTTCAGTTCTCAGCTGGGTGCCTTCTGTGTGGAGTCTGCATATTCTCCCTGTGTTTGTGTGGGTTTTGTCTGGGTGCTCTGGTTTCCTCCCACATTACATGTGTCTGGAATGTTGCTCCCCAAGTCTCTGCTGAAAATTGTCTTGTTCCTAGTCAGACTTTCCTGCTTAATAAATAAACTTTATACCTTTCTGACATAAATAAGGATTTGCAATTTTTCTTAGCTTCTGATGCTAGCCTAAGTTCACGGGAAGCTTTAATTTCCCTGATGATGACTTTTAGCACCTTGTAAAACCTTTTGATGTTAACCTTGATTTATGGGTCTTCAGATTTGCTACATATTATAATAAGCTTTTCTCTATTATTGTATTATTAAAGACAAAAAGTATAAAAAATGAACAAGCTCAGGAATCTGCTTAGGTACATCCTTAGCACCACAAGTATTGAAGAATTTCTTTTTTATATATCTATTTATTTATTTATATTTATTTTATTATTTATTTTTAATTTATTTATTTGCATTATTAAACATGTGAACCACCAGGCTGTTTTTCTCTTTCCTTTCCCTTCTGATAGTAACTGGCAGACCCAGTTTTCTAGGTGACTGCAGAATTTACCTTCTTAACAACTAGCTGTGTCAAAATTTTGGGGGTTACAATTATACTTGGAAATTTGAGACATTGGCCCAGAATTGTAGGAAGTTTGTACACTTAAGTCTTTGAATACTCTTATATTTTCATCTGCTGATTTAGGGATTTTTAAAGAGAATGTTGCCAATTTTGTTGTCAGACTTGACTGGGAAAAAGTATACTAGTGGAATAGTGCATTTAGATGCTATATTTTGCCTTTGGGGCTATTTGACTACTTGATCCAGCAAATTCTTAGTTATCCAACTGTGGAATTCTTGGGCATAGCCTATATTTCAGGTATACGTCTCCCAGTTAGTTGACAGGTAGTTAAGGTTGTGATACCCATGCCCTGGCCCAGCAATTATGGAGCCTCAATCCCCACCACTAACACAAGTGAGAGGCGTCCATGTAGAGAAAGGATAATAAATACACACACAGTAAAGTACAATTTCCTTTAAGAGCACAAAGAGATCACAGTCAGTCTGGGGCTGGTTTCTCCCTTACTCTCCAGGTCTCCAATAACACTCCCCACTGGCACAGCTATAGGGTCCAGATCTCAGCCTAGTGGGTAAACTAAAACCTCCAGCAGCCTCTCTGTCCAACCAGTGCCTTGTGTCCCTGCCCAGGCAGCTGACACACGCACACTTTGAGATAAGAGTTTATACAACCACACAGAGACTCCTGGGGAAGGCTGGAACAGGTTCTCCAGCTGTGCTCCTTTTACCCAGACTATACGGTAGAAATCACTGCCACCACCCAGCTAATATTTATCAGCTACTCAAAGGCCCTTAAAAGGGTGTCCAATTATTAATGTGCAATATTATTATCCAAATGGTAATTGCAACCTAACAGTCAAGACTTATTTGGAATGACTTGGTACAGTGTCACTATATACATGCAATGCACTGTTATAGCTTAAATTATCTCTACACAAAACAGCCACAGTTGAAAGGTTTAAAAATATTTAATAATAAATAATAAAAACACAAGACAATACTTCTTACTACACAGTGCTAGTCAAGAGTTCAGAGATTACATGGAAATACTTAAAATAACACAGTAGCAAATGTTCTGACATCACAGAAAAACAAAATAGTCTAATATTCCTATTTCCTAGCTATATCTAAGAGAAAACACAGTTCTAAAAAAACTTACATAAAGAACAAGACAGTGCTGGTGATGTTGGATGTCCTCAAGACAAAATGTTCTGAGCTCTCTGATTCTCTCTCTTTAAATTGATAATACAGAGCTGCGTCACATGACATCATTCTTCACACTTTTCTCGAGTCTAATAGAAACTACATTTACATTCTTTACACCGTGTCAGAAAGCAGAGCAATAAAGGACATTTATACATGCAAATTCTAGCCATTAACTCTGGCCTCAAAACAATAGGCAGAATTCCTTCATCCAGACATATCGGAGCCGACTTTAAAGATCAAAGACAGTCATAAAATACTTGACTTAGCTTTCTTACAGCAGAGTGCACTTTTGTTACATTTTTGAAGTTTAACATTTACCAACATTTTTCCCCATTTAAGAGAACAAGCCTGTGGCTTATATTAATATTTATAAATGACAGAATTATCTACAAAATTCTATCTGGCTAGGCTGGCAGCCTTTACCTATCTTCACACATCTCCCCCCCTGGAAAACTCAAGCTAGTTTTTCAAGTGATCCTTGAGAAACACTGCTTGAGAGGGTTAGGTCTGTCTGAGTATACCTTACCACATTCCCTGTCTTGAGAGCCCATCTGCATTGGCATTACTAATTCCACTGCGGTGCTGCACTGACATATCATATGCTTGCAACCCTAGGCTCCATCTTAGAAATTTGACATTTTGCTGGTTGGCTTTGTTTAACCATGTTAGGATTTTGTGATCTGTCACTACAGTGAATTTTCTTCCATACAGATAAGGCTGACGTTTCTGCAGTGCCCACACTATGGCTAGCCATTCCTTTTCTACAGCTGCATAGCATTCCTCCATGGGTTGGAGCCTACGACTGAGATAAACCACTGAGTGCTCTTCTCCCTCTGAAGAAATCAGGCTAAGTACAACCCCCACCCCATGGTTTGAAGCATCCACCTGCACAACAAATTATTTTCTGTAATCTGGACTGGCTAACACAGGGGGTCCTCCCAAAGCTTCTTTAAGCTTCTGGAATGCCTGCTCACATGCTGTAGTCCACACTACCTTATCCAGCCTGTTCTTTCTTTTCAGGTCTGTGAGGGGAGCAGCTATGGTACTATAACTGGGGACTAACTTTCTGTAGTACCGTGCTGTCCCTAAGAATGCCCTCACCTGCTTTTTGGTAACAGGAGCAGGCCATGGCTGAATGGCTTCTACTTTGGCAGGTTCTGGCCTGATCTTTTCACTCCCACTCTGTGTCCCAGGTAGGAGACCTCTGGCATACTCACCTGACATTTGTTCGGCTTAATGGTCAACCCTGCCCTCTGTAGTCTGCCAACACCTCCCTGACATGCTGAATGTGCTTTTGCCAGTAATGGCTGTTGATGGCAATATCATTTAGGTAAGCAAGGGCAAACCCTCCTGCTCCTGCTAGGATATGATTTACCAGCCTCTGGAAAGTGGCTGGGGCATTCTGCATCCCAAGGGGCATCTTTGTGAACTCATACAAGCCAAAAGGAGTCACAAAGGCTGACTTCTCTTTTGCACTAGGAGTCAAGGGCACCTGCCAGTAACCCTTGGTAAGATCAATGGTTGTAAGATACTTAGCCCCACCCAGCTGCTCTAGGGCCTTATCTGTCCTAGGCATAAGGTAAGCATCTGACTCTGTGTGACTATTTAATTTCCTGTAGTCCACAAAGAACCTAGTGCTGCCATCCTTCTTTGGCACCAGCACCACTGGGGAGGCCCAGGGACTGTTGGACTCTTGAATCACCCCTAGTTCCAACATCTCCTGTATCTCCTCCCTCAGAGTCTGTTTGACTCTCTCAAGCACCCTATAAGGGGCCTGCCTAATAGGCCTTTGGTGTCCTGTATCCACCTGGTGCTGCATCAGGTGTGTGCCCCCTGGTTTCCCAGTGAACATGTCCCCAAACCCCTGCAACACTGCTCAGATTTCTCAAACTTGGGTAGGAGATAGCTGCTGGGAGATTGCTACCCCTTCCACTGAGGTGTCAGTCTGAGCCTCACTGAGGAGATCAGTCATCAGGTCTCCCTCAGACTCCTCCTGCAATCAACTGCAAATGCTCAGCACAAAGGCCTCCCTATCATGGTAAGATTTCATCATGTTAACATGGTACAATCTGTGCCCCTGCCTCCTGCCTAGCAGTTCCACCATATAGTTAACATGACTTACCTTTCTTACCACCTTGTAGGGTCACTCCCAAGCTGCTTGCAGCTTGTTGTGTCTGACAGGAATGAGAACCATTACCTACTGCCCCACAGCATACTCTCTAGGTTGAGCATTCCTGTCATACCACACCTTTTTCTGTTGTTGGACTACTGCCAGGTTCTCCTGGGCCAAACCCTTGAGTTCCCTGAGGCTTGTCCTAAGGTTTAGGACATATGCCACAACAGACTCCTTGTGAGGTTTACACTCACCTTCCCACTCATCTCAAATTAATTCTAGAGGTCCCCTCACCCTATGCCCATGCAACAACTCAAAGGGTGAAAAAACTGTGGATTCCTGTGGAACCTCTCTGTAAGCAAACAACAGATAGACCAAATATTTGCCCCACACCCTCTTGAACTGGTCTGAAAATGCCTGTAGCATGGACTTGATTTTAGAGTTTAACCTCTCAACAAGACCATTAGTCTGGGGATGGTAGGGGGGGGGGTCTTCAGGTGCTTCACCCCACAGGACTTCCACAAACAAGCCAGCAGGTCTGACATGAAATTGGCACCTTTGTCAGTTAGTATTTCTTTTGGGAAACCTAGCCAGTTGAAAATCTCTAACAAAGCATTTGCCACCTTTTCTGCTTCAATGGAGGACAGAGCCACTGCCTCAACGTATCATGTAGCATAATCCACTACCACTAGGATATACTTTTCCTTGTGGAACTGTGGATACTCAGAGGCCCCACAATAACCATAGCTGCCCTCTGAAATTGCTCCTCAATCACAGGCAAAGGCATCAAAGGAGCTCTCACCTTGTCTCCTGTCTTGCCTACCTTTTGGCACTGCTCATAGGTCCTGCACTACCCTGTTACATCTCTGGAAATTCCAGGCCAATAGATGTTCTGCATAGTATGTCTCTTTGTACGTTTTATGCCCATATGACCTACAAAGGGAATACCATGGGTGGTGGCTAGAAGCCCCATATGGTAGGCTCTAGGAACTACCAACTGCTGTACCCTCTCACCTTCTAGCCCTCCCTCAGGGGTCCACTCTCTGTACAGTAACCCTTTGTCCCAGTATACAGATCCCCCCTTTCCTTGAGAATCAGGTCCCTCACTAGCTACCTGCCTCAGGCCTTGCAATGTACAGTCTGAGAGCTGAGCCTGTCTCAACTCTCTCTTTGTCACCATTCCCAGCTCCCCTTCCACAGGAAATCTGGCATCCTCTGACAGTGGTGCCTCACTGTCAGCCTGAGTACTACTACTCACCTCTACCTTTGCAGTCACTCTGTCCAAGGGAGCATCAGTACCCACTAGCAGCTGTGGTTCACCTTCAGTCTCACTGCTCCAGAGTAGCTCCCTTCCTGAAGTAACCAACTAACCAGTCCTGGCTGCAAGTATGCAGTCTGTCTGGGACTCCCCAGCCTGCCAGACCCACATGCTTGTCTCGAAGCCTGACTGCATGTAACTGCATTAACACATAGTACTACTTTATTCAAATCCTTCCCTATCAGGACATCTGCAGGATGGTAGTTTGGTACCCTTGTTGTCTCAAGACAACCTACTATTGGCATTTTGTCTTTCCCACTTACTGGTTCTCTCACCTTTTGTTCCCCACCTTGCCTCCGTGGACATCGGTATGCCACATTGCCCCAATGGTTGCATTCAAAACATTTAACCCTAGGTCCTGGACATGTACCTGGACTAGTGCCTTCCCCTGCTACTGGCAGATTCTGTTGGGGTAGTCTGTGTTGCCCACCATGGGTTGCTTTAGACCCATGAGCAGTACTGGGAGCCTCTTTCCTGTGCAGGGATGCCTTGCTTGCTAGGTATAGGTCTCCCTTCTTCCCCAACTCATCTGAAGTAGCACATTGTCTATCAGCTAACCAGATCCTAATGTCCTCAGTCAAAGTGCTAAGGGCTTGTTCCCTCACCAAAAGGTCTTCCAGCCCTTCAAAAGTGGTGACCTGACATCCACTCACCCACCTATAAGAATAAGTGCTCAGTTCAGCAACATATTCACACAAACGTTCATCTCCCTTGCGTCTATGCTCATGAAACTTTTTCCTATATGTTTCAGGTGTTAGCTTAAAACATTCTAACAAGCAATGCTTAACAGCAGTGTAATTAAAACAGTCAACATCAGACATTTTAGACAACACATTTACAGCTTTACCATGGAGTATGGGGGTCAGGAACAGTACCCAGAGGCTTTGGTCAACATCATACTGTTTACATACCCTCTCAAACATATGAATGAAACTATCAAAATTATCCCCCTCTTTAAAATGTAGAAGAAATTTACTGACCTTTTGTGCTTCTGAGGTCCTGTCATTCCCTTCCCCATTACCTCCATGACTCTGGTGAAGAGAGAAAATCTCCTTCTCATGCTGCCTCTGCCTCTCCTTTCCTCAGGTTCCAGGCATAGCAGTTTCTCATTCTCCTCAGCCTGTAGACATCCCAGTCTCTCAGCTGCTTCTATTTCCAAATGCCTGGCCTCCAACTCGCATCTCTTTAGCTCCAAATGGATTTTTAAGTCCTCTGCAGAAAAGTTGAGCTGTCCATTCTTTGAGGGTGGTACATCTCCACTCCCAGTCTGATCGTCCTCCTGGTTGCTGTTTTCTGATGCAGCTGTGACCAAAGCTGCAATCATGTCTGCCTTAGTCAGGTTTCCATGCACCAGTCCCCTAGCCTGGCACATCTCAGCCAGCTGGTCCTTTGTCAGCTGTCCGTACTCCTTTGCTGACATGCTGCCTGCTCTCCCTGACTAACTAAGCTAACAAAAGAAATAAAACAATTGTGATCTGAATTCTGAGTATTCACTATGTGGCTGATTTAGAGTACAAAACACCTTCAGTGATCACTGTACATAAGCTACAGAAATTCACTCTACCCACACCACTACAAGCCAGTTAGTATTTGCCAACCAATTAATATGTGGTGTGGATATCTCACCACTGCCAAACAATTAATATGTGACACCCATGCCCTGGCCCAACAATCAAGGAACCTCAATCCTCACCATTAACATCAGTGAGGGACATCTATATAGGGAAATGATAATAAATGCACACACAGTAAAGTACAATTTCCCTTAAGAACACACAGAGATCACAGTCAGTCTGGGACTGGTTTCTCCCTTTCTCTCCAGGTCCCCAATAAGACTCCCCAGTGACACAGCAATAGGGTCCAGATCTCAGCATAGTGGGCAAGCTAAAACCTCCAGCAGCCTCTCTGTCCAACCAGTGCTTCATGTCCCTGCCCAAGTAGCTGACACACACACACTTTGAGATAAGACACTCCTGTGGAAGGCTGGCACAGGTTCTCCAGCTGTGCCTCTTTTACCCAGACTATACAGTAGAAATCACTGCCACCACCCAGCTAATATTTATCAGCTACTCAAAGGCCCTTAAAAAGGTGTCCAATTATTACTGTGCAATATTATTATCCAAATGGTAAGTGCAACCTAACAGTCAAGACTTATTTGGAGTGATCTGGTACAGTCTCATTATATACATGCAATGCACTCTTATAGCTTAAATTATCTCTACACAAAACAGCCACAGCTGAAAGGTTTAAAAATATTTAATAATAAATAACAAAAACACAAGATACTACTTCTTACTACACAGTGCTAGTCAAGAGTTCAGAGATCACATGAAAATACTTAAAATAATACAGTAGCAAATGTTCTGACATCACAGAAAAATAAACTAGTCTAATCTTTCTATTTCCTATATATATCTAAGAGAAAACACAGTTCTAAATAAACTTACATAAAGAGCAAGACAGTGCTGGTGATGTTGGAGTCCTCAAGACAAAATGCTCTGGGGTCTCTGATTCTGTCTCTTTAAATTGATAATACAGAGCTGCTTCACATGACATCATTCTTCACACTTCTCTGGTGTTCCCAGGCTAACAGAAACTACATTTACATTCTTTACACTGGGTCAGAAAGCAGAGCAATAAAGGACATTTATACATGCAAATTCTAGCCATTAACTCTGGCCTCAAAACAATAGGCAGAATTTCTTCATCCAGACTTATCGGAGCTGACTTTAAAGATCAAAGACAGTCATAAAATGCTTGACTTAGCTTTCTTACAGCATAGTGCACTGTTGTTACATTTTTGAAGTTTAACATTTACCAACATTTTTCCCCATTTAAGAGAACAAGCCGGTGGCTTATATTAATATTTACAAATGACAGAATTATCTACAAAAGTCTATCTGGCTAGGCTGGCAGCCTTTACCTATCTTCATAAAGGTCTTCCGAGATGATTGAGTTTTTGAGTACAGAATATTATATGTTAGTGAGTACTGTTGTAGTATAATAGGTATCTATTGTTTGTGCTCTACTGAGATAAAAACAGCTTTTACTAAATTAAATTGGTGCTATATGAAGAACTAGTGATTTATCTCAGCCTGGTAATGGGCACAGCTCTGACTGCAGTTTTGTGCAAAACCTCATGAAGCATAGCCTGGTGCAATGTATCCTTACTAAGATTTAAGAAAATAAATGAAGAAAAAAACAGCTTTTGGCTTCAACCAATAATGCTAGCTTCCTAAAAATACAACAGCAAGTTTTCTTATCCCACAGAATAATCATTACTGTCTTCAAACTGCCCACACATTTTTCTCAAAGCTTTTTCACAGAACTTTTTCTGTAACAGTAACTAAGTTCTAAATAGTAAAAATGGGAGGAAGAGGCAGTTTAGCTCAGAGAATCAACACAGTAATGTTGCAGAAACATATCAAGGAGCTGGTATAGGATCTACAAGACTGATAGCTGTGAAACTCCTAATGTATCTCTGTTGGATACTGAAAGGTCCACATAGCAAGGATGGTTGATGAAATGCAAATTGGGATAAGCCGTCTACGCATCTGCCTTGATTCCACATGTCAGCAGTACATATCTACTAACTACTGTATAGTGTCTTTATCCATACTTTAGAAGTTTACAGTATCTTGGTTGTGGAGGTGATGGCATATCAGTTACTTGTGGACTCATCTATGACACGGAGGGTAACAGCATGCAACACTGCAGGTATTGGCTGCTAGAGAGATCACTGGTTTGTGTTACTCAGCTAAGGCTGCTGTTATTCGTAACATAATAAGTCAAATGAAGATTTTAAACACTGAGATATCCTGGTACTCAGACTGGATGTGTACTATGGCTCCTAGTGCTGGATTTATACATCTCTTAATTACTCCTCCTTGTTTGGCTTCCTCATTTGCATATGCAGTGGACCTCATGAGCAAGATGGCACTTATCTGCATGGCATTATGCAACCATTGTATACCTTGACTGCTGTGCTATTCCTCCTGTATCATAGTCATGCTACTCATGTCTCTCAATTCCCCCTCACTTCTCTCATTATGTTATTTTGCATAACTCTGTGTACTCATCGTTTTTGAATAACTGTTTTGAGGAATGATACTCTTCCATGTTATTCACTTAGTACCTCATCATAGTTTGCTTCCAAGGTAACCTTTTTACCTTTGTGGATACCTTTAATGGTTCCTGATCTTGTAATATACTTAGTGACTTTGTAATGACTTAGTTGTTAAATGTTTTTTCTATTTTATTTTTATGCAGATTTAGTAATACATTTGAGTATGGCTGCATATTTCTGGTGCTGCTGATGTTTTTTACTAATTTAGTGCTTTGTTTCTTGTTTTTGGAGCATTTACTCTAAGATGGTGGTAGTTTGTTGGATTTTATGAATGTGAAGGAGTAGTGATCTGTGATTGAAACAGTGGTCTATGTGGTGTGCTCTAATTATCCCCATGTAGTAAAACAGATTTGAAGCACAGACAACTAGAAATCTGATTGATTCTACATTAAGAAGTCCCTCCTGTACCCTTGTGGAAGAAGTGTGCAGCCCAGGACCCATCTGAGTTGGGGATTGCTGATGAAGCAATTAGTTTTGCGAAAGGGCTTACCACTGTTCTTATTTTTGTGTAATAAAGACGCTATTGTGTGGTACCTCGGTGTATTTTTGGTTATATATTGCTGGAAAAAGGCTCAGTTTTGGGCTTTCCCATTGGCTAGTCTGTGTTAAAACTGTTTAATTTCATTTGTATTTAAGCATTGTGTTTGAGCGGTTTTGAGTTCAGTTTGGCAGAGCTGCTCTGAGTTTGGCGACTTAGACAACAGAGAACTGGAGTGAATCTAAACTAAATCGGTGGCAGCCACTGTGACCTACAAAAAATAAGTACATTTAAAGTTTGCATTGCACTTTCTTGAATTGTATTCTGATTAATTGCAGTTATTTTTTCACTGTTGTTGCTGCTCTGACTGTTATTTTCTACACTTTGTAGTCCTAGTACTACTGTTTCTCAAAGCATCGGCTAGATTCAGATCTGCTGAATCTAGGCTGTTTGGCACATATTGATCAATAAAACCAGCCATCCTACTTTAAGAAGGCCCTCCTGCACCTCTGTGGCAGAAGTGTGTAGCCCAGGACCCATTTGAGTTGGGGATTGTTGTAAAAAAGCTCAGGTTTGGGCTTTCCCATTGGCTAGTCTGTGTTAAAAAAAGTTTTAATTTTGTTTGTATCTAAGCAATGCATTTGCGAGTAGCTGCGCACTGTGCAACGGGTTTAGCTCTATCATGTATAGACCCAAACACTTAGAAACAAGAATTTTCCCTTGATACCTACTAATGAACCCTTCTTAAGTACAGTGCTTCTCTCTGAGAAGCATAGCTACACATTGCTACCCAGTAAGCAACTCAGCTTTGCTTTCTAAGATGTTGATGCAGTCTTCCACCCTTAGACTTCCACAGAATAGCCATCCTTGTTGGTCTTACAAACAAATCCTGGTCCATCCTACCCACCCCCACTAGTCACTACTATATATACCTGCCATAATTGATGGACAGTTTCCCACTATTTCTCCAGTCAACCTTATTGACATGGGCATCCTGAGGCAATGTAGTAATTATCTCATGTACACTAACAACCGCTTGGTCCTAAAACAAACAAATACAGTATGTGACAGATGTAACTATACCATGAAACTCAAATCAGTTCTCTCACATAACAAGAAACAAGACATACAAAAGGTTGTCAGTGCACACACACACCTTCCCTCTCACACAAGAGTACCTCCACATATATGGAGGTACTCACTAAGAGCCTACCAAAAGACCAGAGAGCTCCGAAGCACAAACATACACATACTGGTACAAAAACAGAATCCACTACCAAATACAACAATACACATATCAGTGTCTCAGCAATTAAGCCCCAAGGGCAAGACACCTCAAAACAAATGTTCTGGTGATAGGCGACTCAATAGTGAGACACACAGATGTCTCCCTCATCAGGTTGAACAAAGAGAAGGTCACAGTCAGGTGCCTGTCAGGCACTAGGAGCTGTCAAATCATGCACACACTCAAGTTGCTCAGTAACAATTATTGTTATGACTCTGTCATAGCACATATTGATGTAAATGACTTGAGACATAACTCCTTGGACTATATGAAGAGAGACATGACTGAACTCTCAGATTATGTGTCCTGGGTAGGTATGTCCCTAGCCCTAAGCAGCATTCTACCTTTACCGAGGATGATGCCACAATACAGACAAAAAAATTATTGATTTCAATAATTGGCTTAGCTTCTGGTGTCACTCCAAGAGGATCCAGTATCTGTCTGCCTGGGAAGACATTGTCGACAGTCCACACTGTTTTGCCAGAGATGGCCTTCACCTGTCCCCTCAATGCTTTAGAACACTGACAAAGATGCTTTCCTCCCCTAGAGTGTCTTTTATAGACAATGTCCAAACAAAAACCTTCAGATGTATAGATGTCCACTAAAAACAAACTCAATGTCATGCTGCTTAATGCTAGGAGCTTAAACAGTAAACTGCACTCTCTGGAAGCACTCCTCACTTTGCAAGATGACAATGTTTGTGCAGTCACAGAAACTTGGTTCAAGGCTGCTGAGACTACCCAGCTGTATAAAGCTACAATGGCTTTCACACATTTAGGCCCCAAAATGAGAGTAAAAGAACCAAAGGTGGAGGTGTATCCATCTTCATCAAGTGCAAATACACCTCAAGACTGATGAAACACTTTGACTCGCTTGAGCTACTCCAGGTCCAATTATTCATAGGAAAAGCACCCTTCCACATCATTACTAGCTACAGGACCACCACCACGAACCAGGAGAAGCACATCGCCAACCTGGACTTGTTAGAGTCGCTCAACATAGATCTGAGCACCTTGGTAATAGGAGATTTCAACTCTCCCTCCATCGAGTGGGAGACCTACACAAGCACATGCATGATTGCTATGAGGTTCCTGGATTTTGTTAATTCAAATGCCCTGGAATGTTTGGTCTGGATCCCACAAGGGGCTCAAATTTCCAAACCTAATGCTCACCAACTTGGGGGGGGGGGGTCACTGCACCATCTCCTGTGTGTTGCCCTCCGTAATAAGGTCAGACCATAAATCCATCTCATTTGAAGTAAAGATCAAACCTGACACTCCCACAGGAGTAAAAAAAAACTGAAAAATTTCTCCAAAGCAAACTATTGCCTGCTAAGCGATGGTATAAAAAGTTTAAAATTCCCTGCCAACATAGTTAACAATGTCCCCCATGCTGAGGAATACACAGTTGCTCTGTATAGCCACTTAAACAAATGCATTGACTTGGTTGTACCTAACGGTAACATAACCAGGTCTTCCCGAAAGAATACACCACCCTGGTGGACTGTAAGTATAAAGAAGTTATACAATAAAAGAAAGAAACTGATATCTAAGAAAAGGAGGAAACTAACTCAACAGAGGAAGAATACCCTCCACAGCTTAACAAGCAAATTGGATATCTTGTTAAGTCCTCTAGGGCTAGCTATGAGTCTAAATTAGCATTCCTAGCTAAAGGCAATCATAAGGTATTCTTTAGCTACACCCAGAACCTAAAAGGGAATGCCCAGCTGTGTGCTGAACTTACTGTAAATGGTACCACTCATACTGAATCTGAGGAAATTGTCAAACTGCTAGTCAACAAATTTGGCAATAACCTCACCCCTCTGTCCCCATCTGACATACCCCAAATCATTCCTGACACCAGTCCTCTACCGAGTGTCTTCAAAGAGCAGGTCATACAAGCTCTTTCCAAGGACAAAAGCACTGGCACTAGGGGACTGGATAACATCCCAGGCTGCCTTATTACACAATCTAAAACAAGACCTAACAAAACCACTCGGCACTCTCTTTAACCATAGCCTGGCTTTGTCCCAGCAGAGTGGAGAACAGCAACAGTAGTAGCCTTGCACAAATGGGGTCCAACAACTGATCCTGGGAACTATTGACCTATAAGCCTAACCAGCCTTATCTGCAAGGCCATGGAATGAATAATCATGGACCTTATCCACCAGGACATAGGTGACCTTCAGAGTCTTGACCCAATCCAGTTTGGCTTCATCAAGGGTAAATCCTACTTAGTAAACCTGGTAGACTTCTTTGAAAATGTCACCAAAACCCTGGATGAAGGCAAAATGGTACATACCACCTATCTTGATATAGCCAAGGCTTTTGACATAATCTCCCATTCAGGTATCATAGAGAAACTCTCCCAGCTTGACATTAACCCATACATTACTAGATAGTAGCAAACTGGCTCACTGACAGAACGTGCACTGTCAAAGTTGGGGAGTCAACCTCCACAACTAGACCTGTAATACAGCAAGAATCTGTGCTGGGAATCTATTTCTCTGAACTCCAGGTGAAGCTAGATGGCCTGTGGCTTACCAAGTTTGTAGATGACTGTAAACTGGGTGCAATCATAGAGTCCCCCAATGATGTTACTATATTACAGAAAGGGCTGATGCAGACAAATGATTGGTGTCAAACTCATGGACTAAAGCTTAATGCAAAAAAATGCCTCATTATCCCTTTTTGCAAAGAAGTAGCCTCTGTTAATTATGATACAGATAGCTCCCCTCTAAGCTCAAACTCAGTGGTACAAGACTTGGAAATTCAGGTTAGTAGCAATCTAAACTTCGATTACCATGTGTCCGTAGAGGTAAGAAAAGCATTTTGCATTGTGCATCTCATAAATAAGGGTATCACATCCAAGACCAGGGACGTTATAGCTCCACTGCACATGATCCTTATCAGACCACTAATTGAGTATAAAGCTCCCGTCTGTATGTACCTTACTAGAAATCTGCAGCAACTGGAGAGAGCACAGATGTTTCTTACCAAGCGAATCTAAGACCTCCAAAACATGGCATACATGGAAAGACTGAAAGCCCTGTCACTGTAGTCTGTATCATACAGGTTGCTGAGAGGTGACCTGTGCCTGGCCATCAAGCCATGTCATTCATTGTCCCCTTTCATTCCCCCTCCTCCCAGAAATAGAAGATGAATAGAGGGAAAGGTGTCAGATGAGGAAAGCAGCCCTTGTTCTGCAGGAGACTGGGAGATTTTTTAATTGTTTTCACAGCTCTCCTCATGTTGGCCAGCAGACACAATGCAGTGTCAAGCTACACTGAGCTAAGGAGGATGCATTCAATGGCATACCCAAAATATTTAAATGGACTGGAGCTATTTATTGGTCAGACTTACGCTCACAAGTCCATTTGCATGGAAGCACAATACAAGCTCTTTTTCCAGGTTACATTCCTGAACTAGTGCTTAAATCAAGTATCCATTTCCCTGGGAATGTCCTTGACTGATCACTGAAATCTTACCATGGCAAAGTCAGTAAGTGCATGGGCCATTAATTAACCATGGTGTCTTGGTGCATAGTAAATCCTTTATCTTTATATGCTAGGAGTCAGATCTAACTGACAGGTTTAAATTAATAACCCAGGGAAAAGGTGCAACAAGAGTGCAGTACCACAAATAAAACAACTGAATACAACCAATATAAATGCACCCAACGAAGGATAAAATAAGTTTACAATTCACACTTTGATAAGAGAATTGAGCACTTTCATCCCTGACAAACCAGGCACTTCATCAGAATGTGACATATCATCTTGTAAAACATCTTTAAATAAATTAAAACCAATTCCCATTGGTGGAACCCTCACCAATCTAAAGGCTTCATTGGGTGCATTTATATTGGTTGCATTCAGTAGATTTAAATTCGTGGTCATAAAAGCTATGAGAATGGCGTATACAAAAATATTCTGTAGAAGCATTACCCAAAGAGATTTTCCTCAGGGTCTATAGGGCAGCTTCTTAAATCATCAGTGAATACTTACCTGCACAAATCTGGCTAAAGCTCACTTCAACATCAAGTTTCCTTCATTAACTCAAAGTAACATACGTAATGCTCTTAAAATAAGCTGTCACAGCAGTGAAAAGAAGTCAAAAGTTGCAGAGTATATACAGGCAGGGACATAACACGGAACAGAATTTAATAATGAATATTATGTCCTGGTAAATAAATTATGATCTATCAATTCTTCTGACAAAGATATTGTATTATTGCTATCAAAAGTTCAACGCAGAGGCTTATGAAAATTAATCTAATTGCCACTGTTCATTTTTTTTTTAAGTTTAACAGTAACAGATGTAATAGGATTCTGAATGAGGGCAAGATTCTAATAAAACCATCAGTGATAATTCTATGTCCAGAATGTCGGCTGGTAGAGCGAGAAATAAAAAAGTTTATTTAAAAGACCATGTCTGCTATTCTGTAGCCAGTTGCTGAAATGCCTTTTATGTAGAATTTTATGAAAAAATGTTTGAATAACTGCTTTCATATATGTTTTCACATAAAAGCTACTTTGTTGTGTACAAAAAATGTGTTATAGTGACTGTAAGATGCATTTTTACATTTTCAGGGTGACAGTGATACTATTAAAGCTGACAGTTTTAAGAATTTGAAGTATATCATAATAAGTATTACATGAGAGGAACAAATATCATTTTGGGGCAGGATGAAAATGTTCTTTATATCAATAAAAGATAGGATAAATGTGGTGTTTGAAAATCAGTATTTATATCTTTATTCTCCTAGCCTCAGTGCTTACCCAGCCATGGAATCCTATGTTGAGTTACAGTCCTCACAAATACTTATAGGATCATAGGAACATAGGAGATTACTAGGCTATTGACCCAGAGGTCATTTTAAGCCTAGCTGTTTCAACCCAATGGAATACGATAATACCACAGAGGTACTAGTCAATACCCAAGATTGCATTTAGTGATGACTTGCATGGACACATCAAGGCTTCCTAACAAATTCTCCTAACTTCTAATGTTCTGAACCTGCAATGGAATGAATATGGTATTCCCTATAGTTCTGGAAAGGGCTTCCAGTATTCATTTTGGATGCTGATAGGTCTTCTACATTTGAAATAATGAGCTACTGTTGATCTATATGGTTTCTATCAGAAAAACAGTGTTTCTAGAAGGAATATTAATTTTAGTTTAAATGACAGCAAAGTAGACTTTGGGTCAAGCACTTGAAGTTTATGCAGCTAACAAACAAGACACGTCAAATAAAAATTCTGGTTATGCTTAATTATACTGATAGTGCTTTCACTAATCCAGTAGATTTCATTCTACAAAAACATTAGCTTTTTTAGTGAACTGTGTGGAAAGTGCAACCTTTAGACAGAACTTTCTTAAATGTTCTGGAGGACTCCAGCATGACTATCCATTCATGAAAGTCCCATTTGGTCCCAAAGTCTGAATGTACTAGTCATCTTGGTTTTAGCTATTCATTTAATTTTCTCTAGATATGATTACCTGTCAGCCTTACAAGTTCTGATAATATATATATATTTCTGAGGGTGGGGTGGGGAGGTGAAGTCTCATGGCAGTTGGACTATCAGCTACAGACCAGTGTACTTTCTGAAGCTCTGAACTCCCTGTACGGGCCTAATATCCCCAAGAAACAGGTCAACCTGTCCCCAGTATGACAGGATGCATTTATTCTCCTCTGAAGGTTGGAGGTGATAGAAAAAGATCAGGGAGTCCTAGATGAAGCATCACTACAGTTGCCACAGGCTTTTTGCTTAAGCACTACATCTTCCCTGACTTTCTGGGCTTACATGATGAGGTGAGAATGTAATACAGTCATGAGGTCACTACCCCCTCAACTATATGGTGATGCTGCACTCATTTGCCCATCCACTTATAATCTAGCAGCCATTTCTCATCATTGTTGTGGCGTCACCACCAGAATCTTTGACTAGGCCTGCCCTCAGTATATCACACATACCCCTTGACTGTACAGATTTTTGCAGACTGTCCAGATTTTGTTTCAATTTTGGTCTGTTTCTAATGAAATTGTGCTTCCAAATCATTGAGGGTTGAAGTCAGGAAATAAAGACAGATATTTGAGTTTCAGACTTCACACCCTTCAGAAAATTCATGCTAATGCAAAACCTGTTATTCTATCAATTTCCTAAGTATGCAAGAGCAATATTTAAAAAGTGTCCCTATTTATGGCCCTTGGCCCCCCCCCCACTATTTATGGCTTTGTCCAGATTGCTTGTTGTAAGAGGTTGAGTGGTATGTATCACTGCACCATCTCTTTGTAGACTCCTGCCTGTGCCGCTAATCGAACAGGTCATCTGAGTCACAATGAAGGCTTTATCCACCTTTAACAACCAGTCTGATACATTTTGATAATATGTAGTATTGATTCCATCCACCTTCTAAAGTACTACCTTTTTAATAGTTACTATTATGTTAATCTAAGCACTTACTCTTTTCTAATACAACAAAAAAACAGGCTAAAATAGTGGGAAGTATACTTGCTGTGTTCAATTCAAGTCAGTCACAAAAGGTAACCAAATGTTCCACAAAAAGAAACGAAGCTGTAACCTACAAACCGCTTTACTTTGTGAACTCTTAATCCAATAAAAAAGAGTCAAAATCACCATAGAGTGTTCATTCGAACCTACTCATCCACTGGGCAATAACTTGTAGAAAAAACACGCAGCCAGCATGTAAAAATAAATCCAAGCGTCCAGTAGAAACCACGTTTATTAAAATAATTAGAACACAGGGCTAGCGCTTTCAACGAATCTTCATCAGGCCACTAACAAACAAACATACTGACATCCCTTTTATAGCAAAATGCTAGAGTCAACTACTGATGTCACATCCTGTTTGGACATACTCAAGTCAACTCTGATGTCACATCCTGTTATACATAAAATATTTAAAGTGACATCACTTTTGTAGTAAAACGCTACAAGCAACTTTGATGCCACATCCTACTAAATGTAAAATCTTATAAAATGTTTTAAATTATTTAAAATGTTAAAAATATATATGCAGGCATTTTGTAAACAGTGTACAATAAAAATGTTCTAAAATAACATTTCACCCTACTTTAACTGCTGCTGCATGTAACATTCAAAATGTTTTAAAATAATTTAAATATCTATGTAACCATCTCATAGACAGTATGCAGCAAATAAGGTGTTTCACAATTACATACTATCTTCCTATAAATACTGCACTTATATGCATACTAGTAACAAAAATGGCACGCATGTTTAGTATTTAATAATAAGAGATATAATCCCATTTGAAATACTTGTATGTATAAATACATGTTTAAAATAGGGATCAAATTAATAAAGATATTAATATCTACACATGAGCTATTTAGCATAATTATAACTGTACAAAATTGATCATTCAAAAGACTGCATTTAAAATTTGTACAGCGTGTGCTTCTAAATATCATAATATCTGTAACAGCATAAATCATTCAAAACAGATATGTGCACATGCAAAGATGTTGATAACAACTGATATTATAAACATAAAAATATATGAGACTAAATGTGCAAAATCATGTGAAATATGTGTGCTGGATGAAAGAGGAATACATGGTATATCAGCATCTTGCATAACAATTGGCCCCTAAAAAGCCTGCAGAGTAAAATACAGAGACAACGATGGAAACAGAAATGGAAAAATGTGAGGTATGAAAATGTTATAAATATAAAAGTAAAACCAGCCAGAAGTTAATGAAGGGTGGCAAAGGGGTGAAAAGCTTCAATGAAGTTTCCTAGCTTTAAGTATAGGTTTGATGGAGACTCTGTCATTGAGGCCTGGGTACAAATCAGCCCTAAGCCTGATGATCCATTTGGCCTCTATCTGTTCCGTGGTGTTGAAGATATCTCCTCTTCTACGAGATGGAACATTGTTTTGAATTACTTGAAACAAAAAGCTATGTTGGGTAGATGTATTAATTACATGCCTAGACAGAGCATTTGAAGAACATCTGACTTTGATTTTATATAAGTGTTCCCTAATACGGTCTTTAAACTTTCTGTCCGTCTTCCCTACATAAAACGCAGGGCAGTGTACACAGGTAGCCAGGTACACCACATGGCAGGTCTCACAAGTGGCAGAAACTGTGAAATGAAATTCTTGTCCTGTAATAGGATGATTGAATTTATCAGTTTCTTTAATGAATTTGCAATAATTGCATTTTTGACACTTTTTAGTCATTTTATGATTACTGGTTGTATTTATATCAAACCTATTCGGACCACATAACATTCTGTGTAAATTCAACTTATTTTTATATGTAAATTTTGGTTCTTGGCTCAATATCTCAGAAATAACTGGATCTGTTAGCAAGATGTCCCAATGTTTTCGATATATGCTTTCAATACTATTTACATCTTGTGTAAAATGTATCGGTATTCTGATAACTCCACTGCTAGTTTTGGTGATGCTACTATCATCTCGTTTACTAGAGAAGTAGGGAAAAGCCCTGCCTTCTCTCAATTCACCTATGGTACCTAAAGAAGCATCAACTTCTGTTACCGTGTAAGACCTGTCTATAAATTTATTCCTCAAGTCTTCTATGCCTGTTTTAAAGCATGAGTCTTCAGAAAACAGCCTAGATACCCTCATGGCTTGACTTTTGACGATGTTACCAAAGACATGCTTAGGATGCATGCTGCTTCGATGGAGAAAGTTATTTCTATAGCAATCCTTCGAAAAACTCCAGTGTTAAGTATACCATTTGGTAATTGTTCAACATATACGTCTAAATAGGGTATGACATCTTTGGAATTAACCATAGAAAATCTTAAAAAACTAGTGTCTTGATTTATTTTATCATAGAAAGACCTCAATTGTTCTTCATCACCTTTCCAAATAAGGAAGAGGTCATCTACAAACCTAGTGTAGAAAGAAACATTCTGACAAAATTCCTCCATCTGAAATAGAGAAGAAACTTCCCAGTAAGCCATAACCAGGTTGGCGTAGCTATTGGCACAAGAAGTGCCCATAGCTACGCCATCCCTCTGAAGATATACTTGACCATTAAACAAGAAAATATTATTTGTTAATACAATTTCCATCAATTCCATGATAACGTCTATCCTTCCTTCAGAGAATGTGCCATCTCTAGTAAGAATCCTACTTATGCTATTGAGTCCCTCATGATTAGGAATAACAGTAAAAAGAGAGTTGACATTAAGTGTCACAAACAATTTATGCTGGAAACCATCACTCACCGATGTATTCTCATATAGTTTAATTAGGAATTGTTTAGTATCTTTCAGTATGTGTGTGTACTTGTCCACTATGGGTCTTAATAAGGACTCTAAATAGATGGAAATTGGCTCGGTGATCCAGCCCTTCCCTGCAACAATTGGCCTCATAGGTGGATCCAAGCCATTTTTGTGAATCTTGGGTATTCCCTGTATAATGGGTATCGTTGGATGTTCCACTACAAGGTATGTGAATAATTCTTGATTAATCTTACCCTCATTCAACATAACATTTAATCTACTAGAAACATCTGATATGATCCTATTCACTCTAATATCATTGATTTTCAAGTAAAAGACAGAATCATCCAGCATATTGCACATTTTATCAATATAAAACTCCATATCCATGATAACTACAGGACCACCTTTATCGGCTGGTCTTATCATAATGGTCCTATCATCTTTCAGGCCATTAAGTGCTTTCCTTTGTACTGGTTTCAGATTGCCAAACCATCTCTTTTTTCTATTATTTGCATCATTTTCATATAATCCTTGCTCAACCAATTTCGAATAAGCCTCGATAAGTGGGTGGTTGCATGGAGTGTAAGTACTTGGTTTTCTAAATGGATGGGGTAAACTAGTGCTATTACGAAAATCAACCTTCATTTGGAGGTTTCGTATAAACATTTTCAAATCAATAATGCTATTTGTGATATCGCTTCTACTGGAGGGAATAAACGTTAGACCCTTCTCCAAGACATACTTTTCTTCTTCAGTTAAAAGCTTCCTTGATATGTTCCACACTATTGATTCTTGGTCCCTTGCCAAATCTTTTTTAGTGTAGGACCAGCCTGTACTGGTCCTGCTGGTCTCTTTTTCTGCCTTCCCTGCTCATAGACCGTTCCTTGTCCCCCACCCTCTCCATTGATTGGCGATGGGGAAAGGGACTGATTCGGTACTCATACTATTGAATCTAGTTTTGGCGTCCATGCCTAGGCTAATTTTATCTACTGTTTTCAGATTTTTATTCATAATCTTATTAACATTATCGTCCTCATTTTCTATATGCTCACATATATCTATCCTTGTATTGGCATCTTCAAATACAGATATATTGTGAACATTACCAGCGGGGGAAGAGCATGTATCATTAGTACCATCCTGGTGTATTATTGCTGTGGTAACAATGGTATTTTTCTTACCCCCTGTCTGTTTATCTATGACAATAACATTAGAACCATCAGCATTGGTATCTGGCCCATCTCTGGCTAGACCAATATTGGTATTGTCTTTCATTTCATTTTGAAGGCGTGTGTTCTTCCATCCCTTGGCTCCATTCTCCACTCTGGGCCAAGTAAAGACATGGCCTTTTTTAAAAGCAGTTAAAGTAGGGTGAAATGTTATTTTAGAACATTTTTATTGTACACTGTTTACAAAATGCCTGCATATATATTTTTAACATTTTAAATAATTTAAAACATTTTATAAGATTTTACATTTAGTAGGATGTGGCATCAGAGTTGCTTGTAGCGTTTTACTACAAAAGTGATGTCACTTTAAATATTTTATGTATAACAGGATGTGACATCAGAGTTGACTTCAGTATGTCCAAACAGGATGTGACATCAGTAGTTGACTCTAGCATTTTGCTATAAAAGGGATGTCAGTATGTTTGATTGTTAGTGGCCTGATGAAGATTCGTTGAAAGCGCTAGCCCTGTGTTCTAATTATTTTAATAAACGTGGTTTCTACTGGACGCTTGGATTTATTTTTACATGCTGGCTGCATGTTTTTTCTACAAGCTATTGCCCAGTGGATGAGTAGGTTCGAATGAACACTCTATGGTGATTTTGACTCTTTTTTATTGGATTAAGAGTTCGCAAAGTAAAGCGGTTTGTAGGTTACAGCTTTGTTTCTTTTTGTGGAACATTTGGTTACCTTTTGTGACTGACTTGAATTGAACACAGCAAGTATACTTCCCACTATTTTAGCCTGTTTTTTTGTTGTTTTTTTGTTGTATTTTACAAGTCTTGTTTATTATCAGGCAAACAGAGTGTAGTGAGCATTATTCTTTGTTTTTAACTTACTCTTTTCTGTCCACCCCCCTTCCTTCTTATAGGCCCTAGCAAAGCATGCAGGCCAGGACACCTCAGAAGAGTCTAGACCATTTTCTCCAGAGCACGGCCTGATTAAGTGATCTTACTGAAAATCAAAAAGTAGGCAACTGGAAGTTGAGAGAACTAAACCCTAGACTACTGAAAGCCACTTGTTAATGGCTCAGGGTCTTAAGCCTCTGCACTAACCAGAATATGTCACCACTTGTCTTGGCAAATACTTAGTTAGGTAGAGCATTTGCTATGCATTCTACTTTCCTGACTAATAATACTATCTTATTTTGGTTTTCTTTAATTTTATAGTCTACTAAACACTGAGACTTTTCCTTATTTTCTTCTCTTACAATACATTAATATTATTTTTTTCTATTAAAAATAGCCGACCAGGTCACAATAAGAGCAATGCTTCAAAAATAAAAGTTAAACTGACAATTTAATGAACCAAGTATAAAGTGAGCGTAAAATCAAGTACACGCTTTCGGCAAGGACCTTGTCCCACCTTCATCAGACAAAGTTGTTTGTCTGATGAAGGTGGGACAAGGTCCTTGCCGAAAGCGTGTACTTGATTTTACGCTCACTTTATACTTGGTTCATTAAATTGTCAGTTTAACTTTTATTTTTGAAGCATTGCTCTTATTGTGACCTGGTCGGCTATTTTTAACAGTTTATCGTCTTGTAACTTGTGGATTATTTTTTTCTATACCAAGTGTTTCATAGGTTCATAGGTTCATAGGTTCATAGGTTGGTACTAGGCAATCAGCCCTAGGGCCTATACAAGCCTAGCTATAACAATTCCCTGGCTATTTCTTCCCACACTATTTACTTCCCTGGACCCCTGTCTAGCAGGGCGACTGACGTGATCCCCAGGTGAATTTCCTTTCTCCCATCTAATCATCAAGGTTCCTTTTGAAGAGGGCCAAAGAGTCACTCTGCTTGACATGTATGGGCAATCTATTTCAGAGTCTGGGGAGTCTCTGGGTCAGGAACCTATCCCTCCAGCATGTTTTGTTTATTGTGATGACAAGGTTTAGATCCCTGGAGCATGTAGCTCTGAGGGATTGGGATTTCTTTAAGTGTAGCATGTCCAACAGCTCTGGGTTTGACATGGCCTTGTATGTTAAGCAGAGATTGCCTCTGAGAAGACGATATGTGACAGAGTATAGCTGGAGTATTTTAAGGCGGTCAGCATAGGGCATCTGCTTTAGGCCTGTGATTCTTTTAGTAAGGTATTTCTGCGGCCTTTCCAGTTGTTACAGATGTCTTGAGAGGTACATACCAAATGGGGCATGATGAGTACAGTGGGACAATGACCTCCTTTTTTCTGGATGAAAAGCCCTTAGTGGTGAGGTGTGCCACATAGAAGGATTGCCTGACTGTTGTGGCAATGTGGTTATAGAAAGTGAGATCACTACCCACCTGTGTCCCTAAGTCTCTTATCACACTTTCGGTATTTAGTGTACTGCCATCTGTATGGTAATTCACGGGTACATGTTTTTTCTCAAAGGGGATAACTAGACATTTCTTGGCATTGAGCTTGAGCCCATGGCTCTGGCACCAAGCATCTGTTTCTGTAAGGCCCTTTTGTAGAGTATCCACATCATTTGGGGATTCAATAATGGCTCCCAGTTTTCAGTCATCTGCAAACTTTGTTAGCCAGAGTCCCTTAGTGTTGGTCTGTACTTCAGAGAAGTAGATGCCAAACAAGAGCGGTGCCAGGACTGAACCCTGAGGTACTCCATTTCTCACTTGTCTGGAGCTGGATTTGGAGTCGGCTACTTTTACAGTGTGGGTTCTATCAGTAAACCAGTTAGCAACCCATTGGGTGACGTAGGGATTAATGCCCAGCTTAGTAAGTTTATCTATGATTCTAGAGTGGGGGATGGTGTCAAAGGCCTTGGCAAGGTCTAGATAGGCTGTGTGAATCACCTTACCCTTGTCCATGGCTCTGGTTTGTTTTGCACTTTCAAAAACAGTGCCTTTTTTCTTTATTATTTCTTTATTCCAGTGATTTGTGAGCCACTATATTGTAATTTTCTGTCATTCCATTCTTCATATTTCTTTATATACCCTTCTATTTTTTTCATTAAAGCCACCCACCCATGTATGTATGTATTACTCACTATCCTCACACTTAAATGAAGTTTCTTTTCATTTACATATAGTTTACTTCCATTTGTATCTTTGGCCTGGGTTGTGCTTTATCCATGTCTATTCCACTGCATACTGCTTGCTTAACTTGTGTTTATTGAGGATCATGCTGAGTCAAAGAGCATAATGAAAAACTGCAGTGCTGGAATGTTCACATACAGTATATATATATATATATATATATATATATATATATATATATACAGGACATGAGACTATAGGGAGCTTGCAGCCTGCAAGAACATACTTTTTAGGTATTTTCAGGGTGATGCATTTTACTTACAAGCCATTTAGTCATTGGAATTAACTACTGTGTGATTCATTTGTTAATGTGTAAGCCACTGGGTGAAAGTACCCCTTATCAGGAGCACTGTCTGCTTAAGTAACACAGCAAGCAAATATAGGCTGAATTAATCAATTCCTAGATTAGAAGAAGCAGCTCTTTAACAGCCCATATCCTTAATCCTCTGCACTAATTGCCAGGATGCAACATGTGCTCATATAGTAGGCAAATGGAAGCTGAGGGAATCAATCCCTCAGTTACAAGAAGCAGCTCATTAACAGTATGTAGCCTTAATCCTGTGCATTAACTTGCAGAATACAACATGTGCACTTCAGATTAGTAATAACAGAGCTGCACCCTGAATTGATCCTGCCTTTATTAATCCATATGCTGTTCTCATCTGTTGTTACTCAAAATTTCAAAGCCTATCTTAAAATTTCCTTTCTCTGTTTTCACAACCCCTAAAAGGTATTTGTGAGGTACGATTAAAAAAAGAATATATATATATATATATATATATATATATACAAACGCACTCACACACACACACACACACACACACACACACACACACACACACACACACACACACACACACACACACACACACACACATATATATATATATATATAGATATATATCACCTTAAACACTTCTTTATCAAAATAATCTCTTCTGTATTTTTAAGTTTCCCCATGAGAAATTTCTCTTGCATTAAATTGCTCACAGTTGCTACTTTCAAAACACTTTTCATTTCTAAATTTCTTGTCTTTGTTTTCTGTGTGCTTTTTTCTTTTCCAAACTATCATATATTATAGTGAAAGTTTCCCACCTACAGAATCTCCCCTATATAGTTTTAATAGGGTCAGAAACAGTATATATGGAGGGTCATATATAATGGAGGGACTTAAATCTGTCTTCCTTTGTTTGAAAATCAGTTCTTAATATTCCCTGTGGCATTAATACAAACACGTTTTGTATGAAAAAGGAATCTCTCTCTCAGCCTATATCCTAACCCGTACACATTCTTTCTCTGCTGAGGATTAATAACAACCCAAATCCAGAGAGAAACAAAGAAGTTTCATTATTATCTGTCTGTTTTTAATACAGTATCTTGTGTGCATATTACACCTGTATCACTCTTTTTCAACCACTGTCCTATTGCTAATCTCCAATTCATAGATTTCAGACTACATTTTATACTTTTTAGTTTCTGGTGTCCCTCCATTTTAGTTTTATTAAAAATGGTGCTTCATTTGTATACATTTTATGCCCTTAGTGTCTGGCCATTTGACCTAGGGATTAAGGCTGTGAACTGAGGTATAGAGTTTGATTCCCTCAGCCCTTATATGCCCACTGTGTGACCTTGAGCAAGTGACCTATTTTGCAATTTCTGTGTTACTTTTATTTCCCATTCTCCCTTTCCATCCTCCAGCTAAACTTTAGTTTAACATCACTCTCCAAACATATCACTGAATACTTCAGAATAACTGCAGTGCCCTCTGGATGACCAGCCTATTCACATTTGTTTGTTTGTCTTTGTTTACTGGGAAAGTCCGACTGGGTAATACCCATTTTCAGCAGAGGCCCAGGGAGAAAAGCTCCATTTGTTTGCAATGCATTATACTTGATTCCAGTGTTTGTAGGTTTACTCCTCGATGTTAAATAATAATGTAGAGTTTTTCCATAGAACAGTATATTTTTTTCTGTTCACAGCTTTTTTTTTATAGCTTAAGTATAGGCTTGTGTCACATTCTAGCCTGCTATGGAATGACACTGGTGTTTCATAATTTCTAAAGCCTAGTAATGCTGACAGCTTTTCCTCAGTAATTTGCCTGCTTGGAGAAGGCTGATCATTCCTTCGGTACTCTTGCCTGGTCACATTCCTTCTTGGAGCTGTAAGCAGTCTCTGGCTCCCCACCAGTGACCACAGTACTGAAAGTTTACTACTTTACACCCCTTTTATTCGATTAAAGTTGTTTGTTTTCTGGCTCTGTCATCACTCTGAACAGTCTCCTCTCACTTAACTGTAACTTTATCGCAGCTCCATCCCCTTGTGTGATTCCATGCTCACTTTATTTGCAAAATCCCTTCAATGATACTTACCTTCATTGTAGGCTGCCACATCCATCACCTGTAAGTCAGTCATGTCAACCATTTAGACTAAAATAAATTTTGGTTATCTGTTTTCAGTTTGGGAATTTACTTCTAACAGCTTACAACACAAATACAGTGCCACACTTCTGTCCACCCCCAAAGCAAAAGGTAACCAAAACAAACTGTTTCCTTAAAATGAATTTGACAATACTTTGCCACGAGAAAGTGAAGGCAATCCCCCCACCCAAACTAAACTTTCCAGAGTCTGTATCTCCCTTTGAAAACTGGCCATAGACCTAGTAGAATCTAACCAATCAAGAACATGAAATAAATTAGGCATAGCTTTTTGAGTCAGAAGAAATGTAGACGAAAAGAAGTTATATCCAAATTTCTGACAATATCAGCACTGCATGTGATGGGTCCCACATTAGCTGAGAATCTGTTTCAGCTTGATATTCTTTTCAGAATGTTTAGATCATTTGTTTTTTGCAGGTAGCCAAAAGGGAGTGAAAAGGTCTGACTTATTTTTTTGTAAGGTTAGGCAACTTTATGCCTTCAAATTGTTTATTTATATATGTATGCATGTATTTATTTATTTATTGGCATTTTACCAGAGTGCATATAACTATATATTTGAAGATTGGAGCCTACTAAGAGAAAGCCGACAGTATAACAGAATGCTTATATTCACTTGAAATCAGACTTTGAGTATCTTCCCAAAATCTTCTGATGCTCAGAGAAAAGCATGTGCCGCAAACAAGAAACAAACTACTGGTGAAGCTGGAGAGAGGTGAGTGAATACTTGTATTATTTATTACAAGCGTCTATTTAACCACCTTATTATCCTTAAGCAGCTGTGCCTGAAATTACAAAAATGTTGTAAGGTGCAAGTTGCAAAGGGGAGATTAACTCTATTACAGGACCATGAGAAGCAGAAAGGAGATCAAATAAGTAGTGGTGTGTGTGTGTGTGTGTGTGTGTGTGTCTGTGTGTGTGTGTGTCTGTGTGTGTGCACGCGTGCGCGCGCGTGTGTGTGCACGCGCACGTTTATGTGTGTGTATGTGTGTGTGTGTGTGTGTGTGTGTGTGTGTGTGTGTGTGTGTGTGCACGCGCACGTTTATATGTGTGTGTGTGTGTGTGTGTGTTAGGGGGATTCTATGAATGATCAGCTGGTTATGCAAACAATGATTAATGTTCTAAGCACTAGGCATAAGAACACATATGTTCCCTAGCCACAAAGGAGGTTACTCTTAAAGCTACTCAGGATTAGTAGGGTCTTTGACATATCCATGCTCTCAGACTGAACAGGAGAGTCCTGAACTTGGTGACAATGCAAGGGATAGAAGGTAAAAGGGTACAGCTTTAAGCCTTTTTGATAAATAAATATTACTAATATTGATAACCATTATTATTATTGTTATTACAATTTTTCAATTACTAGTATGACTATTGTTAATTTCATTGTTGTGTATGCTATTGTATATTACTTGCATTTATTAAAATTTCCTTCACGTATTGCTAAGCATTAACCTTAAATACATATATAAATATCTATCTATATATATATATATATATATATATGGTTTGCTATCATTATGTCGACGTGCATTTGCACAGCTATGAAGTATTCGAACATCAGATGTTCAAATACTTCATATTACGGCAGGTGACATGAGCGAAGGTTTGCATTGCGAATGAACTGTGCATTCGCAATTCTAACTTTTGCTCATGGGAGGGGATCGTGGTACAGTGCGGTTAGGGAAATGCATCCCTTTCCTTACTGTAGTGCAATCTCGGAGTTGGAATATTAAGTTAGGGGGGCTGTGGGGGACACAGCCCCCCACGGGGGGGGTGCAGGGGGGGCACAGCCCCCCTGCATGACTGTGTGTTTCGGTTAGGTAGGTAGGTGATTATGGGAAGGGTGGGCATGCTGTGTATCACCGTAAATGTCGCAAGCGACATTTTCGACAATACACCCTTGTTTTCGAGTTTACTATTATTCGAAAATGTTCATTTTCGATGCATAAATTTGAAAATAAAGACATTATTTATTTTTACTTTCGAATTTATGATAGTAAACCATATATATATATATATATATATATCTATATCTATATATTTATATATCTATATCTATATATATCTATATCTATATCTATATATATATATATATATATATATATATATATATATATATATATATATATATATATATATATATATATATATATATATCTATATATATATATATACATATATATATATATATATATATATATATATATATATATAGCTATATATGTATATATAGCTATATATGTATATATAGCTATATATGTATATATATATATATATGTATATATATATATATGTGTGTGTGTGTGTGTGTGTATGTGTGTATACTTAAATTGAAGAAACTGCAAGTTGAAAGCCAATATTTACGGGAATGTCTGAAGCGTGAACAAATTCCCAAGGGCCATAGGTGCTGGAAGTTTCCTAATGGCCTAGTTAAAGACTTGGACATGCACAAAGACTTGCTCAATTTGTTTAACAAATGAATTGTTAAAGTGGCAAACCAGGTCACAGTAAGAGCAACGCCTCTGAAAAATCCAAATGCAGTTTATTGGAACGAATAAAAAGTTAGCGGAAAACCAAGTACACGCTTTCGGCAAACACAATGTCTCGCCTTCATCAGACAAATATTTTAAAACCATACTGTGTCTTGTATTTATATCCACATGATTTTGTATGCACCAATCACTTAAAAATGCATTCGTATCAATTAAAGTTGTCAGGGAAACGTAAAAATTCAGCACTACCAACAAAGGAATAGGCTATTAAAGCAAAAATAAATATAAGTCATCATAACATATACATAAATTGTGCTTTTGATATTATGCACAAATCATAGGTGCAAATTTGGAACACCAAGGCAAAAGTGAATTAATTGTTATAATACATATTATTACACAAGTTAAAGAAGTTAAAAACATGACTTGTACGAACTATATATGATGGTGCGAGTACAAGTACTGTTGTTGAACCAATACCTATTAGCATAACTTATAACACAATAAATAATCATAAATAATTTATTATTAATTTGCTAATATATGAGTAACTTTTAAACAAGTAATTTTATAAGTACTAATGCTAACATAATAAATCAATTGTGACTATCAAAATTAAAAATATACTATAGAATATGTAAGGCTTCTATTAAAATGATATAAAAAAGCCGTTAATATAGAGACTTATCTATTCTCATCTTGTTAGTACAACTAAGAAAATATATTTCATCTATTACATGAAAGCCATTTTAAAACTGGCTTTATGGATGGAGTTTCATTAATACCTGGAAAAATGTAGGCTCTAGTTCGTATTTGCCAAACCTATTCATTTATTTCCAGACGAATCTGCCAAGGGCCGCCTCTATTGTCTAAGCAATTTTTTTGTAAAATTGTAAAACTAAAAGTATGTACTTGGTTTTACGCTTTTTATTCGTTCCAATAAACTGCATTTGGATTTTTCAGAGGCGTTGCTCTTATTGTGACCTGGTTTGCCACTTTAACAGTTCATTTGTTTGTCTTTGGTTGATCAATTTGTTTAACAGACATGGCTGTGAACTATTAGAGTTATTACTGAAGGACAATGAGAAAAAAGTTTAATGTGTTAAAAGAAACTGTTAGTAGACTGGATGAGGAAATTAAGCATTTGCATTTTGCTATGAAAACTAATGAATATAAAATCATTTTTGTTAACACTGATAAAATTATATCCAGTATAAAAGATAAAAAAAGTAAGAAACTGGAAAGAGATAGGAAACAATATGAGTCAGGTCAGGCTTACCCCCTGCCAAAAAATAGTCAGATCAATAATCCTGGAATGGGTGATATATTTTAGGAAGATTCCTTTTATGAGGGAGAAGACGCTTTGGACATGCACGGCTTTCATAATACCCATGTCAACATGAATGATGGCAATTACGACAATGTCCCTTTAGGGGTACCCCCCAGGAGATCCGAAAGGATCAGGAACCAACAGAACAATTTCAACAGCAACCAATCTGGCCCCAGGAATTCCTTGAATGGACAGGGACGGGGGAGAGGGACATATGGGACAAGGAGGGGGGGGGGCAGAGGGAACAGTGGCAATTGGTAGAGCAACATAGTGTTATTTCTGATATGAATTCAGGCAACTGTGAAATAGTCCTTAACCAACACAAGGACTTTAAAATCTTTAATTTAAGTAGTGCTTGAGTGGCCGAGGAATGGGCAAATTTATTTCAAAGAGGCCTTAATTTCATACCAACAAAAAAGGCCACTGTAGAAAAAATACTAGTGGATTTTATGATTTATGTCAGAAAACTTAATTTAAATGTAATTTTGGATAACAACTGTATTGAACAGTATAATATACAATGTAAAAAAGCTAGTGTCTACAACCCACCCCTACACCCCTCCCTACAGCTGTTTGACATGTTGTGTACTAATGACATAAGAAATATATGTAAGAAGAACAAACATACTATAGAGACTAGTAATTTAACTGTAGCAGAGAGTAATTTGTTATTAAGTATATGCAATGACAAGTCTATTCGGGTTATGAAGCCAGATAAAGGGGGAGGGTTGGTGGTGATGGACCAGCAAAGATATGTGGACAGTATGTTGTGTCATTTATATGGTGATGGTTATGAACAAGTGTCAATTAATGAGCTAAATATAGCTTATAGGAAAATTGACATCACCTTGTATGAACTACTGATGAATGACCAGATACAAAAAAATGAGTATGAATTTATGACTCAAACTAATCCAATGATCCCAATGATTTTTGGGATCCCAAAGATCCACAAAGACACCACCAACCCCCCCCCCCCCAAGACCAATTGTTGATGCAAAAGCATCTAAGACCTTAACAATAGCCACATTTTTGGATTATCATCTAAAAAAATGTTTGATTAAATTCTCTCATATTATTACTGACTCATGGGACTATCTTAGAAAAATTAAGCAGGATTTGTATAGTGAAGATAGTATATGGGTAACAATTGACATGAAAGATTTGTTTAATTTATTTTATTTTATTTTATTTATTTTACATTTGTTGACCGGGCTAGTCCAACTGGATATATATCCGTTTACAGTAGAGGCCCGGGGAGAAAAGCTCCAGTACATGCGAAAAAAATATATCACTGGTATATCACAAAAAGTTATTTTAAAACAATATAAAAGTTTAAAAGTTTAAAAAAGAGAAATTACAAAGTCAAATCTAAAAGCATATAAGATAAGTACAACAATTTGAAAAATAGGCAAGCTTTTAAGAAGTAACTCTCACAATAGAAAGTGTAAGTTTGGAGCTCAGTAAGGGGGAAGGGTAGCAAAAATTAATGTGGGGAGACATACTTTCAGTCGGGATTAGTACAAGGACATAGCCATAGAGTTTTAAGATGTTCCTTGATATGTTTTTTGAAGAGTGAGGTAGAGTCTTGATTAGTTATATCTTGAGGGAGTAGATTCCAATGTTTACCTATGGAGTTTGAAATTAATGCATCTCCAGCTTTATTGTAAGATTTAGTTGAGGATACTAGGAGTTTATTAGCAGAGCGAAGTGTGGCTAGATTTTTATAAGGAGAAATCAGTCTAGCCAGGCTAGGAGTATTGTCTGGGAAGTGAAGGGTCTTGTGAATGACTAGTAATTGTTGGTAGAGTATGTGGTTGTTAAGCTCTAGCCAGTTTAGTTGTTTGAGGTTGTGACAGTGGTGAGTTCTGAGGGGAGTAGCAGTAATGAATCTGGCTATACTATTATAACAGGTAGAGAGTTTGCTAATGTTATTTTTAGATAAGGAAGTATATATAGCTGAGGCATAGAAAAGGGTGGAAATCAGGTGGGTCTGTGCAATGTTTTTTCTGGCTGCTGGGGTAAGGAAGGGTTTAATTCTGTAAAGTGTCCCAATTTTTTTATTAACAGCTTTAATAGTAGTGTTAATATGGTCATCAAAGTTGAGATGGTTGTCAATGGTTACGCCTAATAGTCGTGTGGTTTTATCAGGGTTAATAGCTGTAGCATTATTTGAGGAGATAGTGAAGAAAGGTATAGGAGATTTATTAGTAGGAGTAAAGAGAAGAAGCTTAGTTTTTTTGGGGTTAAGGAGGAGGCAGTGTTGCATAAACCATTTTCAACATTTTGGAAAGTTATTTGGGTGATAGACTGGAGGGAGGAAACATCTTTAGCAGTGCAGATCAAAGTCGAGTCATCTGCATATTGGATGCAGGTAGCTTGTGTCACATTCAAATAGAGGTCATTGATAAATAATGAGAAAAGAAGGGGTCCTAGGATTGATCCTTGAGGAACACCAATATTTACTGGAAGTAAGCATGATAGATTGTTCCCCCAAAGCACTGATTGTTGCCTGTTTACTAGATAACTTCTAAACCATTGTAAAGAATGTGAGCTCAGAGAGAAAAGGTTGAGTTTTTCAAGAAGAATATTATGGTTAACCATATCAAAAGCTTTGATAGATCTATGAATAGTGCTGAGGAGAAACAATTATTATTGCGATTATTATTTATGAAGTCAGCGAAGGAAAGGAGAGCAGTGGTAGTGCTGTGGAAAGGTCTAAAACCATGTTGACAGTCAGCTAGAAGTTTGTTTTGAAGAAGGTAGTTAAGAAATTGTTTGTGTATGCATCTTTCCATTATCTTAGCTAATGGGGACAGTAAGGCAATGGGGCGAAAGTTGGAGAGCTCAGTAGAAGAGCCCCCTTTATGTAGAGGAATTATATGAGATATTTTCCAAATGGTGGGGATGTTTCTTTCGAGATAGTCCTATTAATCAAAATAGATACAGGGAGATAAATAGCTTTTGCAGCTATTTGTAAGTATTCAGATGGGAGTTGGTCAGCAGATGGGGTACAAGGTTTGAGTTTACTGAGAAGCTTATAAATAATGGATGAAGAGACAGGTTGAATTTGAAAGGCTTTAGATGAGACTGGAAAGGTATGTTGTGGGGATACAGTAGGAGTGGGTAATGAATTAGCTAGGGTTAGTATAGCTTCTGTAAAGTACTTATTAAAGGCATCTGGGATCTGAGAAGCAATGTTGAGGTTAAAGCCAGAAGGGATGGGAGTAGGCGAATATCCTGGTTTAAGAAGTTTATTAACACCTGACCAGAATTTTTGAGGGGTATTTTGATTGGCTTTTTGTAGGTGAAGATAAAATTCTTTTTTGTCTCTAACAGTATCTTTCTTGGTGGCATTTCTTAATTGTTTGAAAAGGAGATGATCAGATGGGCATTTGGTAGCTCTCCATTTAGCCCAGATTTTGTTTCTAAGGATCATTTTTTCTTTAGTTTGTTTTGTTAGCCATGGGGCAATCTTGGCTCTTAACCTAGTAGAGCGTAATGGAGCGTGCTGATCAAGAATTTGTAGAAAGGTTTTGTTAAAATAGGCCACTGCTTCATTAAGTTCAAGGTGTGTCAAAGGTGACCAGTCACATGCCTGCAATTCAGCAAGGAAGTTATCAGGGTTGAAAAATCTTTTTGAACGGCATATTCTTAGGTTCTGGGTATTAGGATTGTTTAATTTTTGTCTGAGGACATATGTAAGTACATGATCGCTAATGCTGTCTGGTAGGGTTCCAGGAGTATAGCTATTGGGGGGGGGGTGATTAGTAAGGATCCAGTTCAAAATTGTCTCTTTATTGTTTGGTTTATGGATTCTAGTTGGAGTTGTTATTAATTGCGAGAAACCATAAAGATTAATATGGTTGGTAGGCTGCTGGGATGAGCAGGTTTTCCAGTCAATGTTGAAATCACCAAGTATTACGGTTTCTTGGGGTAGGTGGATTGAAAGTGAACTAAGTAAGTCTTCTAATATTTGAATATTATTACCAGGGGGAAGGTACATGCAAATTATATAGATAGCTTTATTGTTGTTGATCTGAAGTTTGGTCGATAAAATTTCTGCTTTGTTGCCTGTTAATGGAAGCTCATTAAAAAGGGTAACTTGTAGATTAGATTTATAGATTATGGCTATACCGCCACCTTTTTTCTTCATGCGATCATATCTAAGTATGTTATAGCCAGGAGGGGTAATTTCCTGGTCTTGGGTAGAGGGTTTTAACCAAGTCTCTGTGAGACATAATATATCAAATGCATGCAGGTGAAGGAGTGCATGGAGGTGGTGAATTTTGTTGTTTACACTTCTAATATTCAGGTGTGCTATTAGAAGGGAGTTGGTTGCTTTCGTACATGAGGAATGAAGAGGTGACAGATTAATATTTGAATCATATTCATTCATGATAGAGGGACCAGGATTTGGATGAACATCACCATGTAGGAGGAGGTGGTGATGGGAGAAAGATAGTATTTTTAGAATTTTTAGTGAGATATTAAGAATCTTTTTATTACAGCAGAAGGTCATGTGAGATATCCTATGGTATTTTGGTAGTAAATATTTGGATGAACAGGTAATGTTGCTATGATTAAGGGTACTGAAAAAAGAGGAAGGTAGAGTTTGTTGCAGATGAGGGTTTTGTTCAAATAAAGTGTATATTTCAAAAGAGGTGGTGTAGTAGGATAAAGAAAGAGAGGCTGTAGTAATAGTAAAGAGAAGGATATGTAAGCAAACTGTTTTAAGTGATGGTGCCATGGTAGTGAATATCTGAAAGGGTAGTAAATGTTATAAAGGATGTTCAGATTAAGAACAAGTAGATCAGTATTGATGTGTGAAGTAGGGAGTAAAGAAGATTAATAATCGTAAATTACTATAGGAGATAGTTAGATTGAGTTCAATACGATGTAAATGTTAGATAGGTAGTAAGTGAAATTTAAAGTAGGGCAAGGTATTAAAATAATAGAAGATGAGAATGCAAGAGACAACGTTAAATTGAATTTGAAAGTAGATATGAGTCAGTTAGTAAGTGAAATTTAAAGTAGGGCAAGGTATTAAAATAATAGAAGATGAGAATGCAAGAGACAACGTTAAATTGAATTTGAAAGTAGATATGAGTCAGTTAGTTCTAGAGTTGGAAGTAATAGATGGGTGGTTAAGATGGAGGGGAGGGAAGAAAGAGAGATAAAAATTAAGGGGAGGGGTTTAGTAAGATGGCTGGTTATAGGGTAGGAGAAGTAGGGGGGAGTGTTTAGTGAGGTATAAGTTAAGGACCCCTGGGGATGGGTGGGATATGGGGGTAGGGAGGGGAGCAGAGCGGGGCAGACACAAAAAGGGCGAGAGCAGTGGAAGAGAAAACAATCAGGAAGTAATTAGCCAAGGTAAGTAGGCTGGAAACAAGCGATGATGTGAAGATAAGGAGAAACAGTTTGGGTATAGGTACAAGGGAGGCTTAGAAGTAGTAGAAATGGTATGGGTAGACTCAAGGATGAAGTGATATAGCAGTAAGAGGTAGATATATGCAGAACTCTAAAAGGAAGGACTACAAGGAAAAGGAGATAGTCAAGGAAAACGCATAACACAGTTAGCAAAGGAAGAGAAACTAGAGTAATTTCAAGGGAGAGAGAGAGCACTATAGGTGGGATGAGATGATAGAGTAGTTTCAAGGGAGAGAGCACTGTAGGTGGGAAAAGAGGAATGGAAGTACAGGAATCACGAGTAGTCTAAGGGGTAATACTATATAGGTAGTTCTCTACAGAACCGAGGAGACAAATTAAGGGGTAATACAGTTAAGGTAGCCAGGCAGGCAGGCGGCAGCGGGGTTGGCTGCTGGCAGACACAGGCAGAGTTCTAGTACATATACAAGAGAGGAAAAGCAAATATTACTAAAATGACACTCTTAAAAAAGTAATATCACAGAGACATACAGTATTAAGTTAGAGTGGTTCTATCCAGGGTGTTTAGTTAACCCAGGGGCGAAAACCCAGGCAGCTTTGGAGGGTGGAAAATTGCAGTCTTAGGAGTCCAAACAGAGCACTTC